>NC_051416.1:37197548-37199026 GCF_015228065.2 Penaeus monodon
TTCCATGTTATCTCCAGCATACCCACCTCGGTATGTTTGTGTCTACCTTGCTGCAATACTTCTCTCCGTCTAAAGGCATTCGTTCCCTCCTTTTACAGCATACTCCCTAGGTATGTTTGTCTACCTTTCTACAATTCTTTTCCTCTTTTCTAAATCTTTTTCATTTTCTACTCCACTATGAATACTGAATATATAGTGAAATACTTTGGATATAATTGCATGCCGGCTTCGTCACTTGTGCGCATGCATTTTTGCCATGGTGCTACTTGAGACTATGCCGTAAATATTTTTCTTATTTTATGTGATGTGTACTCTTCACATGTCTACCTAGACATGTTACCTACTTGTCTTTTACCTTTTTCTTATTCTTTTTTAAATGCTCTTCATCTTTTACTCTTACTCTTAGAGGTAAGAATGTGTTGATAATATGCAACTCGCATATCGCCCCCAACATGTGCAATACTTGAAACATCTGGAATATATACATGGCCCCGATGCTTGTCAACCCTTCTCATAAGGTGTCCCACAATTGCCACTGCTATAGATGTAGTTAGTTCATTTATGTACTGAAATATATTAAAATATTTTGAAATATACATTTACGTGTCCATTTTACTGGTCCTCCGGCATGTCTCGCTTGACATGTTTGTGTCCGCCTTCCTAATGTGCTTTTCCTTTTCCTAAACCTTCACTCGTTTTTTTCTGTTAAGTGAAATGTGCTGCATACTGCCATGTAGGAATATTCTGCATTTTCTAGCAACTTGGTTGACCCTAGTGCATGTTTTTGTCATAAAGGCATTTCACTTCGGTCACTGCTAGTTGTAGAATATTTCTACCAGTCTTCTCCGGCATGTCAACCTCGACATGTTTACTCCTTTCCTTGACTTGTTTGCTTTTCCTTCGACTAAAACGCTCCATCGATCTGTCTCTTGACCGTTTTGTATATGAAATATTTGTATATTTGTCCTTATAAAAAGTGACATATATGAAGCATTTGTTTTAACACATTTAAATACTTGCTCCCTCTCCGGCATGTAAATCTTGACATGTTTGTGTCCGGCTTTCTAAACTACTTTTCCTCTTAAAGTCGAACGTTCACTCTGTCTTTCTCTATATACCGTTTTAGTTTAGATGTAGCCGTAGTGATGACATACGTGAATATAAATTAAATAATTTTTCGTACATGTACATTTTATGAATCGTGTTTTCTTCGGCATGTCAGCCTCGACATGTTTCTGCCCACCTTCCTAAAGTACTTTCCCTTCTTCTGAAGCATTCATTCTGTCTTTCCAATGAATCGCACTTGGATCAGGGTTAAGACGCAACCCTCAAAACAAACCCTTTCATCTTTTAAAAATTTTATTCATAATTTCCTTCTGTGGATCTAGTGGGATTCATCTGCCCTTCCCAGGAAACCTACCCTTCCAGTTTAGGGCACGTGCATAGGGCTACTGGCGAAAGCACGTTAAACATATAAC
>NC_051416.1:37208100-37209359 GCF_015228065.2 Penaeus monodon
TCAAGTGGTAGCACATACTCAAATATTGGGATAACTAAGATGGGTGTAATGTCATGGGTGAATAAGGTTCCTCCTCAGAATTCCCATGATGCAGCTCGCTTTTTAGTGAATGTTATTTGTGGATGTGGTGAACATCATGCCAAGTACCTAATTGCCATATAAGTATTTATGTGTATGTCATTGTAAATCTTGTTGTCAGTGGCATCTTTACTGCTTTACAGTTACAGGCTGGTACTGAGTAATGAGGATTCACTGCCATACACGGACACAGTCAGGATATATCCTACACACATAGTCAAGGTTAGAATATGTACATTGGATTGTGGCTACTCCTTGAGTCCATAGAAAAAAATTGATAGCACTGCCAAAATGAATTGGTCTGGTGGAAAGTCTGTCTATCATTTTGCAATGCTATAATTTGAGCATTAGCAATCTTATGTGGGATTTGTCAAAACTTTTGGCAAAATCAAAAATTCTGTGTCATCTTGTTTAACGTTACACCTGCCAGAAAGGTCAAATGTCATGGTAAGTGATAAGGAGTTACGAAGACAATCTGGGATGTTTGCATCTCTCCAAGACTTTAGACTTCTGCATGTAAAAGAAGTGAGTGAGTTAGTTGGTGAGACCAGTTCAGTAGTTTTAGTGGTTTTAGTATTGAATTTATTGCGATGTCGAGAGGAGACATACAAAATATTGGCTATCTGTCTGGAATGTAAACTATCTGGTATATTTATATTTTCACTTGTGAAGACTATTGGAGGTCTGATTCGTGTTCTAGGGATGGGTTAAGTTTTGTGGTTGTCTATTAGGGAAGCTACAGTGGTTTGTAGAGTCTCTATTTCTTCTGGGTCTATCTGTTGTTTTCTATCAAACTGGGAAAGGTATACCCAGTCGGTGGATTCTTTTGTGGTACGTGGTTGTTCACTCTGGAGTACATAAATCTTGTAAAAATTGTGTTTCCATATCGTTTCCTAGGGCTATATCTTGGTAGCCAAGACAATTTGTTTCTTGAAGCTGGCCTGGGTTTTTCTCATATCAACTCTCCAAGGAAATCTGTCCACATAAAAAATCCTGCGATATATGTACACAAATCTAAATTTCATCACTGTAAGCTTCACGTATTAACGAACATGCAATTGTATTAGAATCGTTTTCCAACGATAAAAGATCTTTTTATTACTTGATTCATTTATGTCATATATGCTTCTGAATGTACTATAAGGGGGTTTAAATTTTGTAACAGTGAAACACACACACAA
>NC_051416.1:37209455-37209803 GCF_015228065.2 Penaeus monodon
GAATGTCCCTCTCTCTCCATGTTTATATATATATAAATTAATGTAAACTGTCCAATCTCTAATGCATTGATTCTTATCCCTGGGTCACGACCCAAAGTTGGGTCAGCAAGCCATTTCAATGAGACGCCAAGGATATGTGCACAATTTTTTCCCAACTATACCTATTCAAAATGTTATCGAATTACTAATCATGTGTATAGACTACCTAAGTCCTTAACATCTAAGGCTGAACAATTCCTAGAGACATAAGCAGTTGAATTGAGGTGAAAAACATATTACATCTTACAAGTGTTTATGAAGATAATTAGGTCGCTATGGTCAATCTGAAAAGGATTTGACGTCGCAGCC
>NC_051416.1:37209824-37209888 GCF_015228065.2 Penaeus monodon
CCACTACTCTAATGCCTAGTATCTACAGCTATATACTATCACATGTAACACTTCGACCCACTCG
>NC_051416.1:37209949-37210052 GCF_015228065.2 Penaeus monodon
CTCGTCACGTTGAGTGTAATTAAGTGGGCATCGATTCCGCCATAGCAGCGACCTAGGCCTCTCGGCAGTCTCGATGACAGACCTTACCTTATCTGGAATTCTT
>NC_051416.1:37215068-37215175 GCF_015228065.2 Penaeus monodon
CATTTCAACTAATCACAGCCATCGTTAGAGACCGACTTCTCCACTCAGAGAATACTTCTTACTACAGCGACCAGGGGATTGGGGGGATGGGGGTTAAACAAGCTAAG
>NC_051416.1:37216910-37217014 GCF_015228065.2 Penaeus monodon
ACCGTGACAGGGTGAGGGAGTTCCCCTTCCCTCCCATCTCCACCCCTACCTCTCACCCAGACACAGCGTGCTCACCCACGGGTTGTTGATAATACAGCCACCTG
>NC_051416.1:37224482-37224584 GCF_015228065.2 Penaeus monodon
GGTTTGGGTGTATTATCAACAACCCTGGGAGCAGCTGGTCTGGGTGAGAGGTATGGGTTGAGATGGGAGGGAGGGGAACTCCCTCACCGTCCGGTTATGAAA
>NC_051416.1:37229856-37229959 GCF_015228065.2 Penaeus monodon
CTCGTCACGTTGAGTGTAATTAAGTGGGCATCGATTCCGCCATAGCAGCGACCTAGGCCTCTCGGCAGTCTCGATGACAGACCTTACCTTATCTGGAATTCTT
>NC_051416.1:37235101-37235239 GCF_015228065.2 Penaeus monodon
CATTTCAACTAATCACAGCCATCGTTAGAGACCGACTTCTCCACTCAGAGAATACTTCTTACTACAGCGACCAGGGGATTGGGGGGATGGGGGTTAAACAAGCTAAGTATTTCCAAACCCTTTGAAATGATATTCAAA
>NC_051416.1:37237051-37237137 GCF_015228065.2 Penaeus monodon
ACCGTGACAGGGTGAGGGAGTTCCCCTTCCCTCCCATCTCCACCCCTACCTCTCACCCAGACACAGCGTGCTCACCCACGGGTTGT
>NC_051416.1:37244658-37244745 GCF_015228065.2 Penaeus monodon
ACAACCCGTGGGTGAGCACGCTGTGTCTGGGTGAGAGGTAGGGGTGGAGATGGGAGGGAAGGGGAACTCCCTCACCCTGTCACGGTT
>NC_051416.1:37255454-37255535 GCF_015228065.2 Penaeus monodon
TAGATATTGTAAGACCTATGCCCCCACTTCTGCCCAGAATGCATTCACCGTTTATCTTACCAGGGTTCATGTACTATCCGC
>NC_051416.1:37257291-37257372 GCF_015228065.2 Penaeus monodon
TAGATATTGTAAGACCTATGCCACCCACTTCTGCCCAGAATGCATTCACCGTTATCTTACCAGGGTTCATGTACTATCCGC
>NC_051416.1:37261120-37261551 GCF_015228065.2 Penaeus monodon
GCTAGATTGAGTATTTGAAATGGTTATTTCGGGTGGAGTAAGTTTAGACCGAGATCGAAGCTAGTCGACATTGGCATCTCTCCAGACGAACTGGCGCTCTCTTCCTGTTCAGAGCAGTAATCCGAGCTAGTCAACTTTTATTTTTTTAATAATATAATAAGTTAGAGCTACATGGAATATTATTAAAATACTACTGTAGATTGATTAAGAATAAGTAATGAGACGAACTGATGCTCTCTTCCTAATCAGGGAGTGGAAAAACGTCCAAGGACGATTTGAATAATGCAGCCTGCCATGTTTGTTCGTGTCCAGAGAACTGACAGTAAAGTGCGAGTCGTGTTTCAGACGAAGACTCGTCAAAGATGACAACTACGTAAGTTAAATAACATACTGACTATGATAAGGAAAAATCAGTTATACATTAGAGTGAG
>NC_051416.1:37261578-37262006 GCF_015228065.2 Penaeus monodon
CTTAGGGCACAACTGTTTCGATTTGTAGTGAAATATTCATTCATTTCATTTTATATAGTTTCATGTTCTTCGTATATAAAAGGAGGACATATTTCCTCTCCCAAAGGTAACCAGCATTTATTAGGAGGGTTAAGATTATAAATATTAGAGGCAAATATCGTCTTCAGTTTTCATGGAATAAAGAGCGCGGAACATTAAAGAACGGTTAGTCGATCGAGGGGGAGCTTAATGTAATTCCGTAGTGATTTATTATTCTAGTTTTATTCATTCATGTGTGTGTGTTCTAAGGCACCTAGGGATAATTAATCACAGAGGTTTGGGGAGAAAGAGACAAATACATAGAGAGGCGAAAACCAAGTCTTAACCGCGGTACCTAATAACCACAAACTCATGCTACCTAAATCATGTCTAAAGTAAGACAAATTGGA
>NC_051416.1:37272039-37272111 GCF_015228065.2 Penaeus monodon
GGTTTCGGGGCCCTTGTGCCAAACCAAGTTCTTTTTTAAAAAAACTTTCCGGGTTAAAAAAATTTTTTCGGA
>NC_051416.1:37280590-37280668 GCF_015228065.2 Penaeus monodon
TAGATATTGTAAGACCTATGCCCCACTTCTGCCCAGAATGCATTCCCCTTTCTTACCAGGGTTCACTGTACTATCCGC
>NC_051416.1:37284398-37284860 GCF_015228065.2 Penaeus monodon
GTTAATTGTTATTAGGCTAGTTAGTTTTTGCTAGATTGAGTATTTGAAATGGTATTTCGGTGGAGTAAGTTTTGACCGAGATCGAAGCTAGTCGACATTGGCATCTCTCCAGACGAACTGGCGCCTCTTCCTGTTCAAGCAGTAATCCGAGCTAGTCAACTTTTAAATTTTTTTTAAAAATATAATAAGTTAGAGCTTTCATGGAATATTATTAAAATACTAAATGTAGATTGATTTAAAAATAAGTAATGAGACGAAATGATGCTCTCTTCCTAACAGGGGTGGAAAAAACGTCCAAGACGATTTGAATAATCAGGGCCCGCCATGTTGTTTCGTGTCCAGAGAACTGACAGTAAAGTGCGAGTCGTGTTTTTAGACGAAGAATCGTCAAAAATGACAACTACGTAAGTTAAATAACATACTGACTATGATAAGGAAAAATCAGTTATACATTAGAGTGAG
>NC_051416.1:37284886-37285316 GCF_015228065.2 Penaeus monodon
CTTAGGGCACAAAGGTTTCGATTTTTTAGTGAAATATTAATACATTTAATTTTATATAGTTTAATGTTTATGCGTATATAAAAGGAGGAAATATTTCCTCACCCAAAGGTAACCAGCATTTATTAGGAGGGTTAAGATTATAAATATTAGAGGCAAATATCGTCTTCAGTTTTCATGGAATAAAGAGCGCGGGAACATTAAAGAACGGTTAGTCGATCGAGGGGAGCTTAAAGTAATTCCGTAGTGATTTATTATTCTAGTTTTATTCATTCATGTGTGTGTGTTCTAAGGCACCTAGGGATAATTAATCACAGAGGTTTGGGGAGAAAGAGACAAATACATAGAGAGGCGAAAACCAAGTCTTAACCGCGGTACCTAATAACCACAAACTCATGCTACCTAAATCATGTCTAAAGTAAGACAAATTGGA
>NC_051416.1:37291453-37291569 GCF_015228065.2 Penaeus monodon
ATGCGTGTGGGGCTCACCCGCGCGCGGACGTTGTGCGTTTAAGAATGACACACGCACTCGATCGGAAAATATTGTGCGGATTTGGATATATTGGTTTAAATAAGCTAGACTCACTC
>NC_051416.1:37291696-37291773 GCF_015228065.2 Penaeus monodon
AAGTAAAATATAATTTCCCAGTATAAGACCATTAAGTATAAATCCCAGTATAAGACCCAGTATAAAGTATAAAGAAA
>NC_051416.1:37292427-37292695 GCF_015228065.2 Penaeus monodon
GAAAACAAACTGAAAGATCACATGGGGGTGATCTGCAATCTCATGAGATCTTCTGTTAGTTTATCTATTTAAATCATGAGAATCTTATTAATTTTTCGTATTCTTCCTCCCTGTTTTTAGTCTTAATGAATACACATTACCTTTTTCTTTTATATCGACTTCATTTTTCCTTTCTTTTCTTTCATCTTTCCAGCCTGAGGTCCTGCCAGCCACGTGGATCCACGTTTGGCATGACACAAGAGGAGTTCTCCAGGAAAGTTTGGTAATT
>NC_051416.1:37293759-37294011 GCF_015228065.2 Penaeus monodon
CGTAGCTTCAGTCTCAAATTTTACCTGATGTGGCATACCACCAAAAAACACATAAGGACGTAGCCAATCCCATGTACATGAAACTACATTCCCCGCTGAAGGACCTATAAAATAAAAACCCCCCAACGCCCAAAATTTAAAAGAAATTGCATCATATCATAAAAGAGCCCTTTGCTCTTGGAAAAAAGGGACGGCCCAATCATTTGTCACTGCTAGAGCTGACGGGTAGTGAAGGTATTTCAATTATGCCGG
>NC_051416.1:37294413-37294485 GCF_015228065.2 Penaeus monodon
GTGACGGGTGTGTTTAACAGAGGAAAAAAACAAAACCCGTCCATTTTGGGAAATCCAGACGAACGCATCACG
>NC_051416.1:37294541-37294861 GCF_015228065.2 Penaeus monodon
AGTCACAAGGGCTAAAAAAAATATATATCGAACAAACCCTAGAATAAGTATAGCCCACAGAACTAAAGATTATCAAACATTTACAATACTTCAGCTAGTGGCAAAGCGAGGTAAGTTGTTGGAGTAAGGGACCCGGGCCTGTCTGCCTCTACAGACAAAATACACACCTTACGTTCCAACTGGGTCATCAGAGTTGCCAAAAGGGTGTGTGACCCTCCAACGACCGCGAGTCAGGCAGACGGACACGGGCTTGCCGACGCGCGGACCCTACGCTCTGATCTGGGGACCTCTAATATCTGGAAAAAGGGGGCGAACGGTGA
>NC_051416.1:37294988-37295450 GCF_015228065.2 Penaeus monodon
CTGTCATCTTACAAGCAGACGCATTACAATAATATATGTATACATGTATTACATACATTTACATCGCCCTGCCAGCTAACCCCAAATCGACTCGAATAAGAAGAAACTAAAGGAAAGGAATGGATATTAACAGAAAATCGTGATTAACAGCCCCAGGAGTGAGAAGGCAAGGACCGAGCAACGACTCGAGTGATGTCGGTGCCATGTGGTTTGCATAACAGCGGCGGGCCTCGAAGTAGATGCGTGCGGCTACAGGAGCAATGCACTTGGCTAGTGCGGTTTTTTTATACCGTATCCTTCGTAGCCGGAAATTTTTATAATAGTGCCTATTAGGCGCGGAGGATGATAGGTGTGACAGCTGGGGTAAATAAGAGGTTATGCAAATTATCTGTAAATAGCAGTATAACCTAGTAAAATAGCGAGGAGATGCATGCAAGCTTTGCCCATCTTTGTCACGCATGG
>NC_051416.1:37296883-37297152 GCF_015228065.2 Penaeus monodon
AAATTACCTGCAGTTGGGTACTGGCTATATGTAACGCGGGTATGAGTAACCAAGTAAAAAGCCATGAGATTATGAATATGTTATCAATATAACTATATATTATAAAATGTGTGATTAATCATTAAATCAATATCACAAAATGCTGGAGACAAGGCCAGGTAGTCAGGTGATAAGAGGTACGCAGACGATGTCAGAGTTAGGTCACAGGTCTGCAAGATGATTGACATCGATGAATATCATAAATAGCAAAATATGGAATTTGTGGAGCG
>NC_051416.1:37297197-37298223 GCF_015228065.2 Penaeus monodon
CTCAAAGAAATACTTCATGATTGATAATATATGGAAGATAATGAAAATGACTAAGTAACCGAGTTGGCGGTTTGTTTCTGGTTGCATATTCCGAATCTCGTCTTATCAGGAATTCTATAATAAGCACAGCCGTCGGGGCTAACACTGGATGCAACCGAAAAAATGATAATTATGAAATGAATAAATTGAGATGAATGATTATTCCTGCTTGCAGAACCAAATCTCATCTGATCGGGATCTCCACAAATAAGCGCAGCCGTGGTGGCTAAGACCTGAGCAGCAGAAGGATGAAGTGTCAGTCAGCTTCCGGACTGGACAATTCTGTGAAAATAAAATGATTATAACATAAATTATGTGACCGGAGTGGTCGGTGACAAGGAGTTTAATGGTTTCGGCGTCCGGGGATGATGCAGGAATATCTGCAAATAGTAAGTGAATTAGAGTCTTCATTGCGAAGAAAATTATATATATCCACTATGAAGTAATGAAGGATGTAAGCAAACCTTGCAAGCTGTATTTTTATAACCAATACTGGGAAGGGTACGACCTTCGAAAATTTCAGGGGTTTCTCGAGTTTACCTGAAACATTAAGTCTACATGTTAAATTCATAAATTGCGATATGAAGGCTCTGGCTGCTGAGTAAAATCATTGTCTGAGGGTAAATGAACCCTTTGCGATCAGTTGCTCCCCTTGCAGAGATGGATCTCTTCCTCTAATGAGTTGCATGAGGAGGTGTTGGGGCGGAGATCATAGGTAAATCAAATAAAGTAGAATAAATTACCCTGCTTGCTAACTCTAGATTGTGTCATCGAATCTCGTCTTATTGGGAAAAACACCATAAGCACGGCCTTAACTGACCAAGATGCAACAAAATCTGAGAGAAAAATATGCAATTAGCAAGCTAGGCAAATGGAGTCCGAGATTAGGCGTTTGAAAAAAAATGCCCGCGAAGTCAATGGCAGATTGTGCCGGGCAACAATGACGTAACGCCGATAAAATCTCAGAGCTGAGTACGTGCGTAAGTA
>NC_051416.1:37298264-37298367 GCF_015228065.2 Penaeus monodon
ACCAATAATTCACATTCCATTAGTGGAATTAAAGGTGTAAGTTGCATGTGTAACAGGCTGTATAAAGCCATAATCAAAATCAATTAGGAGATGAAGGGCAACG
>NC_051416.1:37298634-37298962 GCF_015228065.2 Penaeus monodon
GACATATGATAAATTTAAGTTCGCTATAATCGCTGATAAATCGAATGAACACAAGTAAATGTATGAGATGAGCGGCAACGATTATAGTGAAATAAAAAAAAAACACATTGTGAAAGAGGGAGCTAAAACATAAAGCTTGTTCAGGAAAGATAGTGGAGTCAGCATCGGAAATTCTGAAGAAAATCAGAAATAGCAACAAATGTATGGATTAATTGATTGACATTACATTTGATCTCAAGTTGATTATCGAGTGCCCGAAGTCAACGAATGTCAAATCGTAAAAATACAAAGAGAAAACAACAAGGCAAAGGATATGCAGGGAAAATGC
>NC_051416.1:37299048-37299281 GCF_015228065.2 Penaeus monodon
TGAATACTCGAGAAAAGTTAAACATGAGAAATACCATACTTTGTACAATTCATTAACCATAGTGATCGTGTGAGTTTGGCCGTGTGCCATTAGGAAGGTCACTATGGGACAGAAATGTTGGTCTTTGCTAATTTCACACTGTATGTAAAATTTGTAAATTTGATGAATTGTCAGATCCAAGCGCTAAAATGGCAGGATCATGTAACTACCGAAAAGTTCGTCCAGTAGTTCAT
>NC_051416.1:37299735-37299898 GCF_015228065.2 Penaeus monodon
AGTGAAGGAATTGTGTGCATATAGAAAACAGAGAAAACTCAGTAGGAGTTCAGTCATAGCAGTTACAAAGGAAGGAATTCATTAGAAATTAGTGGTGCAATGGTTGAGAATCGTGGTTGAAAGAAACTAACCCTACAAAATTCGTTATGTTAAGTATTTACTT
>NC_051416.1:37300279-37300618 GCF_015228065.2 Penaeus monodon
AGCGGCAAGAGTGAATAAAAAATTATTGAAATTATAAACCTTATTTTTTCCCCTTTTAATTCACACCAAATTTAAAGAACAAATGCGATCTTGTAGAAAAATTTATGCAAACATTTTTATACTAATTTACCCCGACTGTTGCACAGAAATAAAATGGAAAAAAACACGGGAAAGACTCCCCCCCCGGCTTTCCCCTGGGCGACATCTGATGATTAAAAAAAATAGTAAATACCAATTTTGACTTTTCCATATGTAAAACAGCACTGTTGTAAAAAAAATTTTTCGAATGTTTCCTATACTGTACTAAAACTGAATTTGACTTCCCTCTCATTTGCCGGG
>NC_051416.1:37300798-37300972 GCF_015228065.2 Penaeus monodon
AAAAAATTTTCCTCTTTCCTTGGTTTTTCTTTTCCATTTTATTTATTATTTTTTTCTTATTTTTAAATTATTTTACTATTTTCTTATATTTTGCAACAGTAATAAAATTTGTTTTTACTAATTTTTATGATCCGCACATACTAACATTTTTGCTGCTCGCAACCCTATATTCTT
>NC_051416.1:37301778-37302078 GCF_015228065.2 Penaeus monodon
CTGCCCTTTGATTGGTAATTACCACTCCCCGGGCCCATCTAAAACCTCGCCATCCCGGAATCCAGTACTAACCAACCTCCCACAAAAAAAGTTTACACAATTCCCAGGGGACACTCGGGGAAACTGATTTAAAAAAAAATTCAAAGTCGTGTACCGTTTAAATATCTAAAACAATTTCTAGTGATGCTCTAAGAAGTGTGTAAAAGTTTTACTACTTGCCTTCTATAGGGAGATAGATAAAGTCTGTGGGAAATAAAGAGACTTTTTTTGCACATCCTTTTAAAGGGGCTGGGTATGTTG
>NC_051416.1:37302429-37302651 GCF_015228065.2 Penaeus monodon
CCCTTTTCACTTCAGAATGAGAAAATTTTTCAGCAAACCAATGATAAACCTGGCACTGAGGCAGCTTAAAACAGCTGGGGGGGGAAAGTACCCTCTCACAGGATGGGTGCCGTTCCCCAAAAAAAATATTTTTCCTTTAAGGTAAGATTAGCTTCTCCCTTCATTCAAATTTTTATTTCACTGTAGACACAGTGAATAAGGTGATCTTAAAATTAACATCTT
>NC_051416.1:37302673-37302922 GCF_015228065.2 Penaeus monodon
GGGGAACCTAAATGCCTATGGTCATTCTTTTTAGTGGTTTATATTTCCCAATTCTTTCTGTCGTCAACAGCGGGACGGATATAGACAAAGCTTGCCCAAATCTACCTTCGACTAAATCATGATTTTTTGCGCATAAGCTTTGGGTATTTTTTATGCGTGTATTTTTATACTGCCCCTTTTTAATAATGTATATAAAAAAGTAGGAAATTTTAATTTCCAAAAGTTCCTGATAAACAAAATTTTAACAGT
>NC_051416.1:37302944-37303236 GCF_015228065.2 Penaeus monodon
TTATGAAATCCAATTGTTTCTTTCCCAGAGTAGCAAACAAAAACCGGTCATTTTTTTTCCCAACCTATGGATCTAAATTAATCGTATAGAAAAAGGCTGTATCTCCCCGGGGTATTAAAATTTTATGATATTCAGGTTAATGCTTAATGCAGGATCTACAAGCCGTCTGACTCAGCCAAATTTAAAAAAAAGGGGATTATCCCCTTTTCCCCAGGCCAAGACAAACTCTGGGGCTGGAGTCTTTCCCCGCCCGCCCTGAAATTTTTTTTTCGCAATGAGGCCCTCAAACAAA
>NC_051416.1:37303474-37303736 GCF_015228065.2 Penaeus monodon
AAAATAAACGGGGGATGCTCCGTGCACAAGCATCCCCCCAAAACGCGTAGTGACCGCGCCATTTTAAAATGAGGCCATCTGTCTCTAAATATTATTATCACCCAAAACTCGAAAACAAAATCTGGCGACTGTAACTGAAAATATTATCTTACGGGCAAACAATCGAAAAAGCTCAGAGACCGGGCGAGGTTTAAATCGCCTCCATTCCCAATCCAATCCAAGATCAAATCACCACCTGGGTGATAGAGATAAGGCCCGGCCA
>NC_051416.1:37303767-37305937 GCF_015228065.2 Penaeus monodon
AATTTTTAAAATTTAGTTCTTTTCAATACTGAAAAAATTCCTCCTGGACTATATTTCTTCCTTGTTTGAATGTAAATAAATTTTGCCATTGTATTTCCCCCCGCTGGGTTTCGACATGGCCCAGAAAAAAAAGACATAAAAGGGCTTCTCTCCCCCCCTTTTTCAATACTCCACCCTTAAATTTGTAGATTTTTTGTCTTCTCTCACTCCCCATCCTGTTTCGTTTGTTTTCCCATCTTTATTTTTTTTCTTATCTATGTAACCCCAAACAAAATACTGTGTGTGTGTGTGAATATATATGGGGGCTTCAAAAAATTAAAAAATTAAAAAATGGGGAAATATTTCAGCCATTGTTCTTTACCTCTGGTGGAAAGGTTCACCCCAATTTTTTGTTGCCCTTTTTTTTTCTGTCTGACAATGGGGTTTCCATCTATGAAAGCTTATGAAATAATAACTTGGGTCTACTGTTTTTCCATTTGACAAAGAAACACCCTTTTTGGGTCACAGTAAAGGGCACTGCACTAGATAATTCATCGAAGTTATTTTGGGGAAAGCTTGGAATTTTTTGATCCGGGGAAATTATTTTTTATTTCATATAAAAAACTTTCTGGAAAGTTCCCAAATATCCCAATACCTTTTCTTTTTTAAACACAGTCTAGGGGCAGTTCGGAATACCAATCGTTTCCATACTTTAATTTTTAAACCAAACTTGTTTTATTACCCCCTGCTTTCATGATAATTTTCATAGCTTTTCCTGGGCTGCCACAATCAAAAATACGTCGCTACAGACTTATTATTTCGGCGCTTTTTTTCGCAAAATTTCTTTTAGGCGATACTGGTCTATTTCGTAACCTAACCCAGCATTTTTAAAATTTCCCCGAGGACTTGTTAGTTTTTTGACGTCGAATAATTGCCAAATTGATCATTTACTTATATTTTCGCCAAATTAAAGATGTTATAACTAAAAAAAAGTTGTTATCATATCTGTGCCCACCAAAATTTAACTAAATATATTGTAGCTTTATTTTTCTCTAGAAATAAGTACTTGCTATTATGAAGATTGGCCATCCCGGAGACGTCGAAGTGCTTTTTTTTTTTATTTTGTTATTTCCCCTTTAAAAAGCATTTTTAAAAACCCCCTTTGGGGTGGACAGTATATATTATTCTTTACTATTTTCTCTATATGTGTGGCATCTTGTTTTTGCTTTGTTTTTTACGTTTTAATTTTTTTTTTATTTATAATTTTGTTTTTTGTTTATTTTTTTTATTTTTTTTTATTTTTTCTCTTTAAAATAGGAAAAAATTTCTCCGCGGGAATTACTACCGCGCCTCTACTTCCGCGAATAAATCTTCACACACTTTAAAAGGGGAACGGTCTCTTATGTTGCGGTTTTTGTTTTCACTAATAGCCCTGGATATTGGGACTACATTGACGAAATTTGCCAAACCAACCATAACTTTGCTCGCGTTTTTCGTCATTCAACTTTTCTTTATCTTCACCTTAAATATTGTTTAAAATTAATAAAATTCAAAAGCGTTAAATGCGGCAAGATAATACGTATATTTGTTTTCCCCGCATTTTATATAAATTAAATATTCAAATACATTTCCCAATATATATCCAAACTTGGCAAATTTAATTTTAAATTCCCAAAGGCTCGTTTAAACATGTTTTAAAAATAAACCAGAATACATATATATTCTCTGTCCTATAATTTTTCGTCCAAAATGTAAACAAAAAAAATTTTAAAGGTATTTCACCCAAGCTTGGCTATATGCAAAAAGCCCCTAAAAACCCGAGGGTTTGATCACCTTTTTTTACACACATTTTTTAAACCTAAAACAAATCAAAAAATTCAAAAACGATTCTGATTTAAATTTATGAATTATGTCTCAGGGAACTTTTAATCAAAAATGACGCTAAAAAAATTAGGTAAAACATTTTGTCTCCATTGGCGACGGAATCTTAATTCCCTATAACCCTTCTCAGTATTTGTATCATTATTTTTAGTCGGGGGTTCAGGATCGGGAAACGGGGAATTTTTGCAGCTGAGTGACTGAGCACCCCTTCAAATTTTGCACTGTTCCCTCCTGACACAGGGCGGACTAGATGTTCCCAAAAACCCCTCCCTCATTTTCCCTGGCCACAACGTTTTCGCGGGGATCCCAC
>NC_051416.1:37305964-37306050 GCF_015228065.2 Penaeus monodon
GGAAAGGGTGCCCCAGTTCCTTCGGTGCTGGAATGTATCCATTCCATAATTAGGGGAAATGCTCATGACCAGAGAACTGACCTTCT
>NC_051416.1:37306317-37307557 GCF_015228065.2 Penaeus monodon
CTCGGAGAGAACTGACCTAGTGGGCAAAGCTATCCAGATACAAAGTGGACATTGCTTAGGAAATATGGCTTGCTGAGGAAAACAATCAAGGAGGATGAGCGGCTATTAGTTTTGTGCAAAACATAACTTATGATCCCCAAAACCGTTTTCGGGCTCCCCAGCTAAAACGGGATGTTTGGATCACCCCTGCCCCAAGCACTATGGCTGTCAAAAATGGGACAGGCAGGAATACATGAAACAAGCCCATGCTTGGCATAAATTGCTGTTGACCATCACCACATCTCCCCAAACCCCTAAAAGTTAGGTTTTTCCTAGCATCCCCCTTAAGGAAACCGCACAAAAATTGACTAAATTTTTTCCCGCCCACAGTCTGCAAAGATTTTCAACACCAGATTAACAAAAAGAGCAGATCACAGAGCATGTGCACTGCTAATCCTTCCACGCACTGTCTCCCCCTTGGGTCCAACCAAAGAAAATATGATTTTGGGTTTTTACGAGAAATGGAAATACCAAACTAAATGGGCTATTCTCAGTAACATTCGCAGCCGTCAACGCGCATAGTGAGATGCAGACCATGCTCGCCAGAAATGGTGAATCTAGTAGTACACAGACCAGACGATAAAGGGGTTCTATGATCCATAAAGGCAGTTTACAGACCTCACCTCTGGCCCCCCTGCTTCTAGTCTGAGGGGACAAAGTTCCTCATAGAGAAATCCTCGGGCCTGGACGATGGGCTAGCCTTTAAAGGGCTGTCCTGGCAGACCATACCAACGAAAAAGCATCAACGCTCCCACAAGCTACTTAACTCTGACACCCTTACCCTGCTTCAAGTAAAAAAAGCCAAATTGGCTGTCACAAAAAAGGCCACAGGGCGATGCCTTCTTAAGAGAAAGGTAAACCTCCTGACCCTAATTGGGCATAAGGAAAGCATTATCATCTTTACAACCACAGAGGCATTTCATTTTCTGGTTAGCAGCGTCCCCTGGGTAAACCAAAAAGGAAATTTGGATACCCAAAGCGTTTCCGCCCCAAAGGTTCGGGATTCCCTTCGGTATGCAATGCAAGTTCTTGATGACTGAAAGTTTCCATTCCAAACCCAGTTGTCAACAGATGAAACAAGGCGCATATGGCCCTACCTCTTCACCGCGACTTCCCCAAGACCGACGATTTTTCAAGGACTCCCAACCAGGGACCCCCCAAAAGGGCCCCTTGCCGGGGGGGGGCCCATTTCCCCAAAAAT
>NC_051416.1:37311797-37311863 GCF_015228065.2 Penaeus monodon
TATTGTCCATGGTTAGTGTGTTTTCCCTGACTATGGATTACCAACACATTTTCTTTCGATGCTTTC
>NC_051416.1:37312062-37312181 GCF_015228065.2 Penaeus monodon
TAACTTTGATAAATGATATATCTAGTGTATATATTTATACTAGAAGCTAGCGATGAGGTTTTCAAACCTTTTCCGTCTCCAAGTTTCTTTTATGAAAGTGATCGCATCTTGAGCATTCG
>NC_051416.1:37312266-37312339 GCF_015228065.2 Penaeus monodon
ATCCAGTGTTCTGTTTTTTTTTTTTTTTGAGGATGCATTTATTGTTTACGTTGAGCGAAATTGTAATATCATT
>NC_051416.1:37325835-37326365 GCF_015228065.2 Penaeus monodon
TGTATTACCTTTATTTCCGATTAGCACTATACTACCCATAAATATATGCAATTTCCAATTTGTTATTTACCCCATACCACTCGAATTGTAAAGTTCTATGATAGTAAATTAAACATAGAAATGAAACAGAAACATGAACTGAAAAGGAGGAGTACTTAAAGCTAACAATTATGATGATTATATTATTCTGCAGATTATTTTACAGACAAGTCCAGAAGAACACACTTACTCCTCGACAAGTATCGGTGCCCTTTAAACCCAAAATCCAATACATAAACAAAAAACGAGAAAGAATATGCGACATTCACATCTTACATTCAAAAAGATAAAGAATTGCCCACAGTCCTCATGAAAAATGAAAGTAGCATTCTGGCTTACATGAGCTTATCACTAGAAATCCCTAACAAAGATCGAAGAAGCAGCAAAGAAGATCCACTCTCAGCAAAGGATGGCAACGGACTGAGGAAGCGCTCGGACAGGATTTGCTGCTGACCTAGCGAGCACTTGAGGTTGCTACTGGTAGGCATGCA
>NC_051416.1:37326573-37327169 GCF_015228065.2 Penaeus monodon
AAAGTGATATTTCAACACTTAGTGGCACATACATTGCTCTTTATCGAACATAACCGATATCTTACTAGTTTCTAATGTTTAGCAATTTTAATGACGTCTATTTGCTATTTCATATATCAGTGAGTATTCAGCACTAGCTTTTATTTCATGGTAATCCTACGCCTTTGACACCCCTACTCGCTACGCCGTATACTTCAGGTTTATGGAAGCGGATGCAACTAGATGTGTCTAGTTTCAACTAGATGTGTCAATCCTGCAGACTACATGCATTCACCTCGAAGCTCATCAGTGGTATGCAACTGCATGGTACCTGACTATCAATCGAGCTATTGCTTCGGTGTTTTTCTGTACCGATTTCCACAGAGCCCGCTGATCACGGATTCCCATTTTCTGTTAAGTGTCTTTTTCTTACTGTACTTATTCCCTTTGCAAGTCGAGGACGGCTTGAGTAGTGTGGTAGGGCGATATAAAAGAACATGATATTAAGAAAATTGAATAAATGTTTTTTTATATCAAAATATTTTATATTGCCATTAATATCTCGCACACAGAGTCCAGTGATCACCTGAACTGACCTGACTGACTATCTCATGGAA
>NC_051416.1:37337326-37337616 GCF_015228065.2 Penaeus monodon
CATACGCGGATTCAATAATTTACACTTCGTGATAAACTAAGAACTTAATACGAAGAGTCATATCGAAAAGAAAATGAATAATATTATGTAAGCTCGACAATGTCTATTATTTTCACAAAAGAAACAAATTTTGTGTGGCAGTAGGTGAAAATGACTTATTCATTTATCAGTAAACAAAACTTTACAAACAAATAACTATTATCTACTTTTGATTATAGAAATAATATACTATGTGGAGAAAAATAATATCATTAATAAGCATTCTGAGCGTAATTCTAGATATTAAGCAA
>NC_051416.1:37337668-37338190 GCF_015228065.2 Penaeus monodon
ATTTCTTCCATTGTCACAACACTAGAAATTTTCAGTTTACTTGAGAAATGTGCACTAAAGAAAATCGAGACCATGCGATCAATAACAGGTCTGCTTATACGTCAGCTCGAACGGATATGCAATAACAAGTCTGCTTATGCGGCAGCTCGAACGGATATGCAATAACAGGTCTGCTTATGCGGCAGCTCGAACGGATATGAGCAGCAGATATGCTCCTCTCGCAACAAGATCACCTTGCACACATCCCGTCACAAGGTCTGACTTATCTTGACATACTTACCTGTGCATTCGCCTATCACACGCCGGTGTTTAATGTGTATTGTTTTCATGCGAATATTTTCAATAATGTCGCATGGATACCAATATCTCACGCCTTTGTTGTACAATCATGTACCTTCACTCAGTTCTTAGCTCGACTTCACACTCTGCTTTCGATAATATTACAGCTTTGAGGTATATAAAGCCAAGAAACAATGGCATGGATATTTTATTACATCATGCACCGTACCAATTCATTGGAGG
>NC_051416.1:37348393-37349281 GCF_015228065.2 Penaeus monodon
TTTCATGAGATAGTCAGTCAGGTAGTTCAGGTGATCACTGGACTCTATTCTGTGTGCGAGATATTAATGGGCAATATAAAAATTTTTTTGTGATATAAAAAACATTTATTCCAATTTTCTTAATATCAGGTCTTTATATCGGCCCTACCACACTACTCAAGCCGTCCTCGGACTGCAAAGGGAATAAGTACAGTAGAAAAAGACACTTAACAGAAAATGGGAAATCCGTGATAAGCGGCTCTGGGAAATCAGTACAGAAAAAACACGAAGCAATAGCTCGATTGATAGTCAGGTACATGCAGTTGCATACCACTGAGGCTTCGAGGTGAAGAATGTAGTCTGCAGGATGGAAAAATACTAGTTGAAACTAGACACATCTAGTTGCATCGATGCCATAACTGAAGTTACGGCGTAGCGAGTAGGGGTGTCAAAGCGTAGATTACCATGAAATAAAAGCTAGTGATGAATACTCACTGATATATGAAAAGGGGGGGGGGGGGCAAAAAAACAAAAATAGACGTCATAAAATGCTAAAAAGTAGAAATAGTAAGATATCGGTTATTGTTCGATAAAGAGCAATGTATGTGCCACTAAGTGTTGAAATATCACGTGTAGACATAGAGAAAATTCTAGTAAGTATCATGTATCATCATCAACTGTCTATGAAAGAAGTAATATCATCGAATACTAATATAGATAAAGTCATGCAATATAGGACGAAACCATAGAAGTCATTCACGAGAATAAGTGATAAACAAATGTCGATGTAGCTTGCGTGATTATCGTAGCAACACATCGATGCAATTGCAGTATCACAGCCAGTCCATTAAATAAGTATGTAAGCTAGGTTGTTAATGGGGATCACGGTAATGCAACATTTTGCCGAGT
>NC_051416.1:37358869-37358993 GCF_015228065.2 Penaeus monodon
CACTCGAATGCTCAAGATTCGATTCACTTTCATAAAAGAAAATTGGAGACTGAAAAAGGTTTGAAACCTCCATTAGCATAGCTATAGTATAATATATACACTAGATATATCATTTATCAAAGTA
>NC_051416.1:37359169-37359233 GCF_015228065.2 Penaeus monodon
GAAAGCATCGAAAGAAAATGTGTTGGTAATCCCTAGTCAGGGAAAACCACACTAACCCTGGACA
>NC_051416.1:37363626-37364713 GCF_015228065.2 Penaeus monodon
CTTTTGTTTATCCAAGACGCTGCTAACTCAGAAAAATGAAATGCCTCTTTTGGTTGTAGAGATGATAATGCATTACCTTATTGTCCAATTAGGGTCAGGCATGGTTCTACCTTTCTCTTAGAATGGCATCAGCTCCTGGTGGCGCTTTGCTATGTGACAGCCAATTTATGGCTTTCTTTACTTGAAGCAGGGTAAGAGGGTTGCTCTTTGCCATGTTAATGTCAGCTTGTGGGGCCTGTTGATTGCTTTCTCGTTGGTATGGTCTGTCCAGGACAGCCTTAATGTGCTCAGCCCATCTGTCCAGCTGTAGGATTTCTCTATGAGGAACTTTGCCCATCAGCACTAGAAGCATGGTGGTGCGCCAGGCTGAGGTCTGAAAACTGCCTTCATGGCATCATAGAACCCATTTCATGTCGCTCTGGTCTGTGTACTACTAGATTTCACCTATTTTCTGGCTGAGCCATGTTTTCTGCATCTCACTATGCTTGCGTTGTACTGTGCTGCGAATTTTACTGAGAATAGCCTATTTAGTTTGGGCTATTTCCATATTCTCGTCAAACCAATATTCATTTTTCTCTTGGTTGGACCCAATGGTGCAGACAGTGTCGGGGAAGGATTAGCATTCGTCATTCATGTCCTCTGTGATCTGCTTTTTTCGTTAATCTGGTGATTTAAAAACTCTTTGGACTGTGGTCTGGAAGACATTCAGTCAATTTAGTGCGGGTTTTTCCCTTAAGGGGATGCCTGGGAAAGAATCCAAACTTTCATGTTTGGAGATGATGTGGTGATGGTCAATCCAGCAATTGATGCCACGCATGGGCTTTGTTTACATGTTTTTTCCTGCCTGTCCCTATTTCTGACACTGCCATAGTGCTTGGAGCAGGGGTGCATCCACAACATCCTGTTATTAGCTGGCAGCCAGAAGACAGTGTTGGTGATCATAAGTTCATGGGTTTTGCACAAAACATTATATAGCCTGCTCTATCCTCCTTGAGTTGTTCTCCTCAGCAAGCCATATTTCACTAAGCAATGTCCACTTTTTGTATCTGGATAGCTTTTTGCCCACTAGGTTTAGTTTTTCCCCCGA
>NC_051416.1:37364987-37366059 GCF_015228065.2 Penaeus monodon
AGAAGGTCAGTTTCTCTCCGGTCATGAGGCATTGCCCATAATTATGGAATGTGTATACATTCCATGCACCGAAGGTAACTGGTGCTACCTTGACCTTGTTTTATATTGTTCTTACTGTTGTTGTGGGATCCCTGCTGAAACAGTCTGCGGCCAGGTAAAATGAGGGAGGCGTTTTCGGGACACTCTAGTCCGCTCCTTGTGTCATGGAGGTGAAAAGTGCAAACTTAGAAGGGGGTGCTCAGTCACTCAGCTGCTAAATCTCCCTGTTGCCTCGATCCTGAAGCCCGACTATACAATAGATGATACAAATACTGAAGAAGTGTGTTATAGGGAAAATGTAATGATTTCCGAATCAGCCACATGGATGACATAAATGAAATTTTCCTAAATTTTGTTGAGCTGTGGGCATGTTGATTCAAAGTTGCCATGAGACATAATTCCACTGAATTTAAATCGAGAATCGTATTTGAATTATTTGAGTTGATTTAGGTTGAAACTGTGTGTAAGAAAGGTGATCAAACCTCAGGCTTTTATGGGCTATTTGCATATAGCCTAATGCTGTAGGTGAAATACCTTTATTATTTTGTTTACATATTTGTACGTAAATGATACTAGAGACAGAAAATATATATGTATTTCTGGTTTTATTTTCCCAAAACATATGTTTAATACTGACCTTTGGGATAACTTAAAACTTAATTTAGCAAAATGTTTGTGATATATACTTAGGAATTCGTATTTTGTAATATTTATTTATTCATAATGCAGGGAATAACTAAATATCTGTATTATCTTGCCGTCACTTAATCGCTTTTTGTAATCTGAATTTAATTAAACATATTTACGGTTGAATGATAAGAAACGTTGAATGACGGAAACGCGAGCAAGTTATGTTTGGTTTGGCAAATTCGTAAATGTAGTCCCAATATCCACGGGCTATTAGTGTAAACAAACTACCGCAACATAAGACGACTCGTTCACCTTCATAGGGGTGTGACAGATTTATTCGCGGAAGTAGACTGGACGCTGTTGTAATTACCGACGGAGAAATCTTTTCCTATCTTGAAGAGAA
>NC_051416.1:37366178-37367086 GCF_015228065.2 Penaeus monodon
AATAATATATACTGTCCATACCAAAAGACTGGCTTTCAAAATGCTATTTTTAGAATGAAAAACAAAATAAATAAAAAACCCCACTTCGACAGTCTCCGGATGGCCATAATATGTCAAAATACAAGTACTTATCTTCTAGAGAATATAAAGCTACAATATATTCTAGTTAATACTTCTGGTCGGCACAGATATGATAACAACTTGTTAGTTTATAACATCATTATTGGCGACAATATAAGTAAATGATCAAGTTGGCAATTATTCTGACGTCATGAAACTAACAACTTCCTCTGGGGGAATTTTTAAAAATGCTTGGTTAGGTTACGAAATCAGCCAAGATATCTGACCATGAAATTGAAATATCTTGCTGTTAAAAAAGCGCCGTAAATAATTAAGTCTTGTCATGCGACGTATTTTTGTATCTGTGGCAGACCAGGATACTGCTATGCAAATTATCACTGAAATGCGCGGGGAATGAAACAGATGTTTCAAAATTAAAGTATGGAAACGATCTGGTATTCCGAATCTTGCACCTAGACTGATGTTAAACAGAAAAGGTATTTGGGGATTATTTGGCAACTTTCCAGAAATGTTTTCCTATTGAAATAAAAAATAATTTCCCAGGATCAAAAATCCAAGCTTACCCCAAAAAACTCAGATGAATTTTCTAGTGCAGTGCCATTGACTGTGACCAAAAGGATGTTGCTTAGTCAAATAGGCAATCAGTATGACCCTCATAGTTTATTATTGCCTATAAGCTTACATAGATGAGAAACCTCATTTGTCAGACAGAAAAAAAGGACAACAAAAATTGGGATGATACCTTGCCCCCAGAGGTTAAAGAAAAAATGGCTGAAAAATTTCCCCCTTTTAATTGATGTTAAATTGTTTGAAGCCCGTATATATTT
>NC_051416.1:37367272-37367641 GCF_015228065.2 Penaeus monodon
AACCGCAGCTGGGAAGTACAATGGGGAAATTCCCATTTACATTCAAATCTAATGGAAGAAATATAGTCCAGGAGGATATTTTTACATGTATTGAAAACGAACTAAAAATTTAAAAATTTAAGAGATAAAGAGATAAAATGCAGAAAACGAGATGTCGAACAGTGACCTTATCTCTATCACCCAGGTGGTGATTTGATCTTTGGATTGGATTGGCAATGGATGGGCGACTTAATCCTCAGTCCTGGTCTCTGAGCTTTTTTCGATTGTTCAGCCTCCTGTAATGATAATATTACAGTTACAGTGCGCCAGATTTAGTGTTTCGATGCTTTGGCTGCATAATAATATTTAGCAGACAGTATGGCCTCATTA
>NC_051416.1:37367972-37368273 GCF_015228065.2 Penaeus monodon
GATGGCCTCATTGCGAACAAAAAATATCAGGAGCTGGGCGAGGAAGACTCCAGCGCCCAGATTGTTTGTCTTGGCCTGGGGATAAGAGTGATAATCCCTGATTTAAATCTGGTCCTCGAGTCAGACGGCTTGTAGATCCCCTGCATTAAGCACTTAATCCTGAATATCATGAAATTAATACGCGGTGACTGATACCAGCCTTTTTTCTATACGATTAATTTCAGATCCATAGAGTATGGGAAAAAAGACTGACCGGCTTCTGCTTGCTACTCTGGGTAAGTAACAATTGTGATTCTCATAA
>NC_051416.1:37368299-37368566 GCF_015228065.2 Penaeus monodon
ACTAGAATTAAAATTTTGATTCACTCAGGAACTTTTGGATAATATATAATTCCTACTTTTTATATATCATTATTTAACAAAGGGCAGTATGAAAAACACGCATAAAACATACCACAAGCTTATGCGCACAAAAATCATGAGTTAGTCGAAGGTAGATTTGGGCAAGACATGTCTATATCCGTCACCGCTGTTGACGACAGACAAGTATACTAGGGAAATATCAACAAAAAACAAGAATGATCACATCAGGACATTTTAGGTCTCCCC
>NC_051416.1:37368588-37368823 GCF_015228065.2 Penaeus monodon
AAGTATGTTAATGTTAAGATCCCTTTATGTCCCCTGTTGTCTACAGTGAAATGAAAAATTGAATGAAAGGTAGAAGCTAATCTCTCCCTTTAAAAGGAAAAATATTTTTTGTTGCTGGAACTGGCACCATCCTGTGGAGGGTACTTTCCCCCAGCTGTTCTTAAGCTGCCTCACTGTGCCAGGATTATCATGGTTTGCTGCACATTTTCTCATCTCTGAAGTGAAAAAGTGGGAT
>NC_051416.1:37370391-37370484 GCF_015228065.2 Penaeus monodon
AAGAATATAGGGTTTGCGATGCAGCAACATTGTTATGTATGTGCTGGAGTCATTAAAAATTAGTAAAACACAAATTTGATTATCTGTATGCGA
>NC_051416.1:37370797-37371118 GCF_015228065.2 Penaeus monodon
TCAGTCACATGTATAGGAAACATTTCGAAACATTTTCTTTTACACAGTGCTGTTTTTACATATGGAAAAGTCAAAGTCTGGTATTCACTATTTTTTTCTAATCTATCAGATGTCGCTCTATGGCAAATGACCGGCATGTCTTCCAGTGTTATTTTCCATGTTTATTTCTGTGCAACAGTCGGAGTATAATGTCAGTATAACTGTTAGCATAAATTTCTCTACAATGATACGCATTTGTTCTTTAATATTAGAGTGTGTTAATTAAAAGGAAAATAATACAGGTTTATAATTTCAATAATTTGTATTCACTCCTCTGCCGCT
>NC_051416.1:37371328-37371611 GCF_015228065.2 Penaeus monodon
AAGCATTACCATTCCATCTGAAGCTTTATAACCTCGTTTGAAGCATTACAAACCCGCCCCGATTAATGTAAACCACGGACACCAGAGATCATGCAGTACTGTATTTAGCTTTACTGTATTCCCATGTACAATGATAACAGTTTAATCATTTGATTTATCGCACGGTATTGAAGATGATGATAAATATGGTTTGTTGTTATTTTTTGGATAATAAAACATAATAAAAAAATATAAATACATAAACAAAACAAAGCATGGTCGTCGAAACGCACACAGAAAACGC
>NC_051416.1:37376899-37377328 GCF_015228065.2 Penaeus monodon
GTCAGTTCTCTCCGGTCATGAGCATTTGCCATGATTATGAAGTGTATACATTCCATGCACCGAAGGTAACTGGTGCTACCTTGACCTTTGTTTATATTGTTCTTACTGTTGTTGTGGGATCCCTGCTGAAACAGTCTGCTGGCCAGTAAAATGAGGTAGGCGTTTTCGGGACACATCTAGTCCGCTCTTGTGGCATGGAGGTGAAAACAGTGCAACTTAGAAGGGGCTGCTCAGTCCACTCAGCGATGCTAAATCTCCTGTTGCCCCGTCCTGAAGCCGATATACAATAGATGAACAAATAATGAAGAAGTGTGTTATAGGATATGTAATGATTTCCGAATCAGCCACATGGAATGACATAAATTGATGATTTACCTAATTATGTGAGCTGTGCATGTGATATCAAAATGCCATGGAGACATAATCCAC
>NC_051416.1:37377378-37377973 GCF_015228065.2 Penaeus monodon
ACTGTCGGCGTGTAAAGAAAGGTGATCAAACCTCAGGCTTTTATGGGCTATTTGCATATAGCCTAATGCTGTAGGTGAAATACCTTTAAAATTATTTGTTTACATATTGTGACGTAAAATGATACTAGAGACAGAGAATATATATGTATTCTGGTATTATGTTCAAAAACATATGTTTAATACTGAGCCTTTGGGATAACTTAAAACTAAAATTTAGCACAATGTTTGTGATATATACTTAGGAATTCGTATCTTGTAATATTTAATTTATATCATAATGCAGGAATAACAAATATACTGTTTATCTTGCGTCATTAAGCGCATTTTGTAATCTGATATTAATTAAACAATATTTACAGGTGAAATGATAAAAGAAACGTTGAAATGGACTGATGAAACGCGTGAGCAAAGTTATGGTTTGGTTTGGCGAATCGTCAATGTAGTCCCAATATCAAGGCTGGCTATTAGTGTAAAACAAACTACGCAACATAAGACGACTCGGTTCACCTTTCATAGTGGTGACAGATTTATTCGCGGAAGTAGACTGGACGCTGTTAGTAATACCGACGGAGAAATCTTTCCTATCCTTGAAGAG
>NC_051416.1:37378058-37378142 GCF_015228065.2 Penaeus monodon
GATGTCCCACACACTATAGATTAATAGTTAAAGACTAATTATACTGTCCATACCAAAGATGGTCTTTTCAAAATGCTATTTTAG
>NC_051416.1:37378169-37379451 GCF_015228065.2 Penaeus monodon
CGCACTTCGACCAGTCTCGGGATGGCCATAATACTGTATAAGTAGCAAGTACTTATCTTCAGAGAATACTAAGCTACAATATATTCTAGTAATACTTCGTCGGCACAGAATGATAACAAATTGTTAGTTTATAAAAACATTAATTGGCGACAATATAAGTAAATGATCAAGGTTGGCAATTATTCTGACGTTCATGAAACTAACAAGCTTCCTCTGGAGTGTAAGTGTGAACAATGCTTGGGTTAGGTTACGAATCAGACCAAGATATCTGACATGAAAAATTGAAAATCTTGCTGTTAAAAATGCGCCGTAATAATAAGTCTTGTCATGCGACGTATTTTTTTATCTGTGGCAGGACCAGGATACTGCTATGCAAATTATCACTGAAATGCAAGGGGTATGAAACAAGATGGTTTCAAAATTAAAGTATGGAGAAAGATCTTGGTATTCCGAATCTGCACCTGACTGATTGTTAAAACAGACAAGGTATTGCGGTATTATTTGGCAACTTTCCAGAAATGTTTTCCTCCCCCCCTTCCCATATGAAATAAAAAAATAATTTCCCAGGATCAAAAAAAATTCAAAGCTTACCAAACATAACTTCGATGAATTAATCTAGTGCAGTGCCATGACTGTGGAACCAAAAGGATGTTGCTTAGTCAAATAGGCAATCAGTATGACCCTCATAGTTTATCAATTGCCTATTAAGCTTAATAGATAGAAACCTCATTTGTCAGACAGAAAAAAAGGCACAAAAATTGGGAGGATACCTTGCCACCAGAGGTTAAAGACAATGGCTGAATATTTCCCTTTAATTGATGTTAAATGTTTGAAGCCAGTATATATTCA
Organism: Penaeus monodon; assembly: GCF_015228065.2. Classification (NCBI taxonomy): domain Eukaryota; kingdom Metazoa; phylum Arthropoda; class Malacostraca; order Decapoda; family Penaeidae; genus Penaeus; species Penaeus monodon. Next base: position 37,379,019 of record NC_051416.1, read on the forward strand.
CCACACAACACAAGTGTAATGTGTGTGGTGTTACATAGATAAAGAAACGAAGTAAAGATGGAAGCAAACGAATCAGGAGGGATAACTTGTCAGCCGCTAGCTTGGGAATATGTGTTGTTACGGTTTCTTATCCTTTCCTCCTTTCTATTTTTTTTCTGTTTTTTTCCCTTTTTTCTGTTTCTCTTCCCTTTTTTTCTATTCTTCTATTCGCTTTTTTGTGTCCTTCTTTTTTTTCTATTGTGCTTCACTTTTCTTTTCGTATGCGTTTGTTTTCTTTCTCTTTCCCCTTTTATTTTTAGTTTTCGTGTTTCTTACTTCCCTTTTCCGGTTTATTTTACGTGTCTCTGTTTTCATTTCGTGTCTCCGGTTTCTGTCTCCCTTTTTCCATCCCTTTTATTTGATTTTTTCCTTCATTTCTCTTTCCCTTACCTAG
>NC_051416.1:37379819-37379987 GCF_015228065.2 Penaeus monodon
TACTCTCGCGCAGCAATCTTTCTGGCAGCGAGCTGCGATACTATGATGATAGGTCTTTATGTGGTATGTGTCATCTTTTTTTTTCGCCGGAAGTATGTGTATACTTGGTTGACGTTTTGGTTTTAGTGCTAACATGTTTGTGATTATGGGTGTAGCATATACTCAGTT
>NC_051416.1:37380274-37380745 GCF_015228065.2 Penaeus monodon
GTACACACACCTAAACACACATTAGAGCACAGAAACCATACTCTTCTCTAAGCAGACGGGGGCTCCTTGCCAAGTGGAATACAGTTGACGCAGCGACAACAACTATAGTTTCTTGTGATTTAGAATTTGGGTTGGACGGATGGTGGTGTGTTTAACTTTGGTTGGGGGTGTGGTTCGTGGCGGATGGTGAAGAGTGGGGAAGTTATGGTGAATTGGTAAATGAAGTTGGTGCTTTTTTTAAGCGTGGACTTGATTTAGTTTAGGATTTTTTTCTTTTCTTTTAATGTGCCTTCGTCACTATTTTCCCGCATCTACTCTGTTCTTCCTCTTTCTTACTCTCTTTTCATCTTTTCTATTCCTTCCATGTCCCTCTTCTTCCATTCCTTCCTCCTTCCCTTCCCGACCATCCCTCTAATCTTACTCTTTCTTCTCCTACTTCCATTCGGCCTTCCTTCTTCTCTATTCCCTTTT
>NC_051416.1:37381030-37381386 GCF_015228065.2 Penaeus monodon
GAACGACCCCCGCAACCCCTACGACCCTTCCCAGAGACGACGCACATCGCACCCGGGACGACTTCTCTCTCCCGCCGTCTGGTTTGTGTCAAAGGTGTCCTTATCTCCGGCGCGCTTGGCCTTCGCTCTGAGTATCTGCCTAATGCTCATTAAGGAGACGTCTTCTTTTTTTTTCGTTTGTAGCTTTTATTTATTGATGGTATGTAGTGGTGTGATTGGGAGGTGATATGTTTATAATTATTCTTCATTATTGTATTATCATTTCAGTACGGATGACAACATTTTGTGGAAAATTGTTATGGTTTATTATCATTTTATTATTATATCATTTCTCATCATCCTTAGTATTGAAATGA
>NC_051416.1:37381456-37381903 GCF_015228065.2 Penaeus monodon
GTGTAATTGTTGTATTGTTATTTTTATTATTATATTGCTATTATTATACTACTACGAATACTGCTACTACTTCTTTTGTTATTGAACATTATTTCAATATAGTTGTTATGTGTTACTGTGTGTATTCGTAAGTTAATTTTTACTAGTAATATATTCTGTTACGATTTACACGAACATGGATGATATTTTAAGCAAGACGTCATCCGGTACAGCATTATAAGTTAATTTGAAATTAATGTTGAAAGAAAGTTCGCACAGCTGGGATGTGCAGTAATTTGATATAACAAGGTAATAACATCATTCATATCATTGATATTTTCGTTTTCTGCCTTCATTTTGTATGTTTCACTCTAATTATATTGTGATACATTCTTGGTGTATGTTTGCATTTTTCATTGTTGCAATTTATCGGATATCGGACTTAGGGAGATGCTTTAACGTTAGTGA
>NC_051416.1:37382398-37382778 GCF_015228065.2 Penaeus monodon
TCAACACTAGCACGGCCACTCACATAAATCACAGGAAGTTCAACACATCACCCTCGCTTGGAAAACAAACAAGGATTTCGAGAACAACAATCATTAAAAAAAACAATAAAAAAAATGAAAAATGAATAAAAAGTTGGAAAATAAAAACACAAAACTTTCTAAAACACGCAAGCCAACAAACAGCAGAAGCAATAACGACAGGAACAACGGCAGCAAGAACAAGTTTAGAGACAAAGTGGTGGCGTTGTCAAGGCACAGAATATTTGTGAGTGCCAACCTTTCGGCTTTATCGCAGCCCATAAGCAAAAATGCATTTAAAATTTGGACCATGGCGAAGCGGAGGGAGAGGAGGAGAGAGAAAACCCACCCCTCACCATTAT
>NC_051416.1:37382897-37383061 GCF_015228065.2 Penaeus monodon
TTGCCTCGCGGACACCCTACATTTCCCTGCATCTTCAAATTTAAAAACATGAACGTCGTTAAAACGTCAGTGGAGAAAAACACGAAATTCCTTGGCATTCGAGGGGTCTGGCTGACACTCCTGGGGCAAAAAAATAGAAACTTTAAACTCGCGAGTGTTACTGC
>NC_051416.1:37383126-37383230 GCF_015228065.2 Penaeus monodon
CGCGCTCCCAACCGAGGAGGCGTGGATTGGATAAAATTCAAGGTTTTATGATTACGGTCGATGGAATATCTAAGATTTAATTTGAAATTGTATACGTAAGGTTT
>NC_051416.1:37383274-37383721 GCF_015228065.2 Penaeus monodon
TTCTACCAGTCCCACTCTCGTTCCTCCATTTTTTTTTTCTTTTACACTTGTCTTCTTCACCTCCAGCTTCTGGGTAAAATGAGTATTTTTCGTTTCTTCATTTGCACCAGAAAAAACGCATATACCCCCCCCCTCCCACCACCACCACCATCAAAAAACTAATATCAATATCATTCCCCCTTTAATTAATCAAGTCACGTTAACGTTTTGGGGTCCACTGAGTGTAGATTAGTTCAGATCCTTTAACACCCAGTGGTTTTCCCTCAACCCCCTCCTAACCCTTTAACCACCCACCCCACAATCCCTCCTTGACACCAAACCACCCCACAACAACCCAAACCCCCCTCCTCGACCCCCAACCCCCCCCAAACCCCTCCCAACCCCCAACCCCCCACAACCCCCTCTCAAACTGCCCCAACCCCCCAACAGCCCCTCCCTCCCCCCCAC
>NC_051416.1:37383844-37384039 GCF_015228065.2 Penaeus monodon
TGCTCCCGATTAGTCATAAGTCGACTGATGTGTTCACGTCGCAGAGAAAATTATATCTTTGATCTGTTTAAATGAGATTTCCGGCAACCTTTAACTTCTGTATTGAAGGCGTTATTTTCTTGTTTATTTTTTTTTATCAGTTTGCGTTTTATTTTCTATCGGCATGATGAGCTAAACTTTGTGTATTGGTAATGA
>NC_051416.1:37384433-37384760 GCF_015228065.2 Penaeus monodon
TTTCCAATTTTTGCTTCCTTCCTCAACCCCACCCCCCACGCCCACCCTGAAGAAGGAGAAAAGGAGAGACAAACAAAAAAAAAATATCCAAAGAGAGAATAAGTAGATAGGAGGGAAGGAGAAAGAGGAGGCCGAAGGAATATAAGATAAAACAGAACAAATAGGTTAGCGTCTTTGCGGCAGCGGGAGCAGCAGGGCGCCGCACACGCACCTACGCTCCAGGTGGTCAGGGAAAATCTCAATATATAATAAGGATATTGTTGGGGTGCAGACTTTCAGCAAATTTTCATTCGGGGAGAGAACGAAAATCTCCGGTTGGTATTGGTA
>NC_051416.1:37385235-37385496 GCF_015228065.2 Penaeus monodon
GGTAACGTCCACGTGGTATTGCTAAGGTTGCACCCTTTATTTATTCGTTGCATAAAGAAAGTGTTTGAAAGGAATTTTGTCTGATGCGAGTATTAAAACGAATGTAAGAGTTTCTGTTCTTTTAATATACCCATCATAGTTTGCTTTGTGTGTGATTCTATATTTATGTCTCAGTGAGTTTGTGTGTAGCAAGTGAATGTAATTATGAAAGATAGAAAAAACATAATGAAGTGCCGCTTGATCAATTGAAAGAAATCACGA
>NC_051416.1:37386602-37386770 GCF_015228065.2 Penaeus monodon
CTCTTCAAAGGGCACCTCGCGTTTATCTTCGTCACCTTGCCTCATCACTCATCCATTTCGCCAGTCTGCATTTCGCCACATAAACCCACTCATGTTCCTCCACGCTCATTTGTTTCCCACGTCTTTTTGATTTTCCCACGCCCCGTTTTGGTCCTTGCCCCTATCTTC
>NC_051416.1:37386965-37387039 GCF_015228065.2 Penaeus monodon
CTTTTTCCTCCAATCTTTAGATTGCCTCCGCGTTTTTTTTCGCTTTTGTTTGTGTTTCTTTTCGGTGGGATCCT
>NC_051416.1:37387579-37387814 GCF_015228065.2 Penaeus monodon
GTACCGAGGAAGGATAAGAAAAGGATCTATAATCATAAAAAATACTAGTCATCGCAGCATCGAAGGCGCCTGGCTCCTTATCGCCGATATGGTTCTTCGTTCCATGTAATTCCATCCCGCTTAGCCGCCCATCCTCTCTCTCCATCACTCCATCTGCCGGCCGCTCTCCTCCTTCGCTCGACTCCATCGAGGCCGTTTCACAGCCTCGTTATTTATTTTTGTGTTTGTCGTCTTG
>NC_051416.1:37388968-37389171 GCF_015228065.2 Penaeus monodon
CGACAAACACAAAAATAAATAAAAGAGGCTGTGAAACGGCCTCGATGGAGCGAAGCGAAGGAGGAGGAGCGGCCGGCAGAGGGGAGTGATTGAGAGAGAGGATGTGAGGCTAAGGCGGGATGGAATTAAATGGAACGAGAGAACCAGATGCGGCGATAAGGAGCCAGGCGCATTCGGAGGCTGCGAATGGACTAGTAATTTTT
>NC_051416.1:37389386-37389537 GCF_015228065.2 Penaeus monodon
CCAAAACACTCATATCAGTAACATTACCAAAGGTCTCATCATCATTTCAACCCCGAAAACCATTAGGTTAAAAGAAGTTTAAGGAAATGAATAAAAAAATGGAAAAAGAAGAAAGAAGCTGGAATAAAATATATTTCTGGACCCTCATAAA
>NC_051416.1:37389778-37389861 GCF_015228065.2 Penaeus monodon
AATCCAGGGACGCAAAAGGAAAGGAGTCCACCTAAAAAAAAAAAAAAGCCGAAAACTAAACGCGGAGGCAAAATCTAAGAATG
>NC_051416.1:37390173-37390278 GCF_015228065.2 Penaeus monodon
GTGGGAGGAACATGGAGTGGGTGATGTGGCCGAAATGCAGACTGGACGAAATGGATGAGTGATGAGGCAAAGGACGAAGATAAACGCGAGGGACTTTGAAAAAGA
>NC_051416.1:37390841-37390932 GCF_015228065.2 Penaeus monodon
GGAAGAGAGAAAGGGGAGCGAAAAAGGAGGGGAGGGGGAAGAGAAGAGGGGAAAAGGCGAAAACTACAGTAAAAGCTTGAAGGCAGGGCGG
>NC_051416.1:37390989-37391053 GCF_015228065.2 Penaeus monodon
TGGAGGGGGAGAGAGCTTGTAAAATAAAAACCGAGAAGACTCAGCAGGGCATGGGGTGTGGCAA
>NC_051416.1:37391406-37391667 GCF_015228065.2 Penaeus monodon
AGCAAGACGGGGGGAAAGAAATCGTGATTTCTTTCAATTGATCAAAACGGTCCCTTTTATGTTTTCTACTTTCATATTACATCACTGCATACACACAAAACCCCCGGCATAAATATAGAATCACCAAAAGCAAATATGTGGGTATATTTAAAAGAACAAAACTCTTCATCGTTTTCAAATATCGCATCAGACAAAAAATTCCTTTAAACACTTTTTTATGCAAGAATAAAAAATGCAAACCTTAGCAAAACCACAGTGGGC
>NC_051416.1:37391830-37391974 GCF_015228065.2 Penaeus monodon
CCAATGTAAGGTTAAAAAAATTTCCCCCCTTTTATTTGTTTTTGGGAAAAAATTTTTTTTTTCCTGAACTTGTTTTTAATGTAAATGAGGTTCTCTTGAATATCAGTGAAGATAAAAATAAAAAAGGGGAAAGAAAAGTCAGGC
>NC_051416.1:37392002-37392402 GCF_015228065.2 Penaeus monodon
CAGTCCCATGAATGTTTTGGAAAGGCAGAACTTATTAGTTTTTACCCCGATACGTCCGCCTTAAAGACCGGGTCACTCATGCCTCAGGGGTGTGAAAACCCCATACCGAAGGCCAAACATAGTCCCCGATCCCCATTTACAGTGAATGATCAAAAATATTGGGTTTTTTTATATTCATATTTAAAGGGAAAAAGGGCACTTATAATTCGGGAAAAAAAAATTCAAAACCCTTTTTGGGGCATTTGTACATTATCTTTTCTAAAAATTTAAAGTGAACAAATTGTTAAAATTTTTTTTAAAATTTAAACCCCCGGGGGGCCCCATAAAAATTCATTAAAGAACAAAAAGAGAATAAGATTACTCTGAGAAAATTCAAAAATTTAAAATAAACTCCGGACAA
>NC_051416.1:37392593-37392658 GCF_015228065.2 Penaeus monodon
CCCATCCATAACAAAATAAGTGTGGGTTTTGGGTGCAAATAGGGGGGAAAAAATATAATAAAATT
>NC_051416.1:37392719-37392904 GCF_015228065.2 Penaeus monodon
CACACACACACCACACATATATAATTATATATATATTAAATATTTTTAAGATATAAATTTTAAAATATTTTATAAAATTATTTTAATCCCCCTAATAAAAAAATTTATGGTGTGCTATTATAATATATATATAAAATTATAAAATAAAATTATTATATAATTATTATATAAAATATAATAAAATT
>NC_051416.1:37396978-37397120 GCF_015228065.2 Penaeus monodon
AAATTGGGAAATTTTTGGGGGAAAAATTTTTCCGGGGAAGCACGGGGGAGGGGGAGGGGATTTTCCCCAAAAATTTTTTTGAAAAAAGGAAGGGGGGCCCAGCCGGGGGGGGCCCCGGGTAAGAACGGGACCCCCGGGACCC
>NC_051416.1:37397864-37398198 GCF_015228065.2 Penaeus monodon
GGGAAACCCAACAAACAAAAAGGGGGGGGAAAGGGGGGAGGGGGGGGGGGGAAGGAATAAATGGAAAAAAACAAAACAAACAAACCAAAAAATAATAAAAAAATAAAATAAAAAAAAAAATAATAAGATAAATAAATAATATAAGAATTTTAAAAAAATAATAAAAAAAATAATAATAATATAATTTTTTAGAAAATAGATAATAAAAAAATTTTAATAAAATAAAATTTTTTTCATATGCAAATGAGGATAGATAAAATAAAATAAAAATAAATAAAAAAAAGAAAAAATTTTTTTTTTTTTTTTAAGGGGAAACAAAGGAAGGGAAAAAGGG
>NC_051416.1:37398465-37398759 GCF_015228065.2 Penaeus monodon
TTAGGGGGGGAAAAAAAAGGGGAAAAATTTTAATTTTTTTTTAGGGGGGGAAAAACATAAAAAAGGGGAAAATAAAAAAAAAAATATTTGAATTTTAAAATAAATAAAATAAATAATAAAAATAAAATTTTATAAAAAAAAAAAAAAATAAAAAAATTGAAATAAAAATAATTATGATATGGGAGAAAAATAAATTTGATATATTTATTTTATAATATATAAAATTTTATATATAAAATAAAATATAAAAATAAATTTTAATAGGCACACACATATTATGGTAGGGGGGAATAT
>NC_051416.1:37398900-37400239 GCF_015228065.2 Penaeus monodon
GGGGGTATTTAAAATAAAAATAAAATAATTATATATAATATATATAAAAATGTTTTATATGATATTTTTTAATATAATTATATATATATATATAAAATAATTTAAAAATATTATAAATTTTAGGGTATTCATATATATTATATATAATATAATAATAGAATATATATATATATTAAATATATTAAAAAATAATATAAAATAATAATTTATAATAATCTATAAAAAATAATTATAATATTTTATATATATTTTATATAAATAATATATAGATAATAATAAAATAGTTGGCCCTATGGCCCAAAGGGGGTTAAAATAAGGAAAATAAAATATAAAAAATTATAATTTTATAATATAAAGAGATATATAATATATATAAAATAAAATAATATATCTAAATATATATATAGAAGAAAATAGATTCAAAAATATATAAAAAATAATTATAAAATATAATATATACCCATCCCAAACATAATGTGTGGTTTTGTGGCCCTTGAATATAATATTTTAATTTTAATAATATATAAATTAAATTATAAATATATATATAATATTAAATAAAATTAATTTTAAAATAATAAATAGAATATAAAATATTTTAAAAAAAAAATATATACCCAAAAAAGAGGAAAATATAATTAATAATAATAATAAGAAGAATAATATATTTTATGGTGTGTGTTTTTTGGGGGTGGGGGTGTGGGGGGGGTTGTGGGTGTGTGGGTGTTGTGTTTGGGGTGGGTGAAAAATAAAATAAAAAATAATTAAAATATAATAAATAATAATATATATAATATTTTAAATAAAAAAAAAAACAAAAGATAGATAAAATAAAAAAGGGAAAAAAAAAGAAGAAAAAATAAAAATATATATATAATATTAAAAAAATAATATATATTAAAAATATAATATAAATATATAGAATATTTTTATTAATAAAAAATAAATAAATTATATATATATAATATAGGAATTAATAAAAGATATAATATAAAGATATTTTAAAAAATATATTATATAATAGAGATATATATATATATATAGATAGAAGATATATAGGGATATTTTTTATATATTAAAATAATATATGATATAATATATAAAAATATAATATATTATGTATAGGGGAAAGAATAGTAATATAAAGAAAAGTAATATAATATGAGGAAAATAATATATTATAATAATAAGTAGGATTTTGGGATATAAAAAATAATTATATAGAAATCATATATAATATATATATATATAGATATTAAATTTTAAAATTTTAAAATATATAAAATAGGGAATAAAATCAGATACACAATATATATATAATTTTATGATATAAAAATTT
>NC_051416.1:37400286-37400401 GCF_015228065.2 Penaeus monodon
ATTTTATATATTTATAATAAAAAATAGGTACCCCTACAAAATACATAATATGTGTGTGTGCATATTTATGCATGTTTTTGTATGTGTGGGGTTTTTTATGTATTTTAAATAAAAA
>NC_051416.1:37400747-37400882 GCF_015228065.2 Penaeus monodon
ATAATTAATATGTATTTTTAGATATATACCCAAAATAATATAAATAAAATTAAAATTTTATATATATATATATATATATTTTATATATTTAAAAATTTTATATAATATATTTTAATTAAAATAGAAATTAAATAC
>NC_051416.1:37400959-37402066 GCF_015228065.2 Penaeus monodon
AAAAATAAATTTTATATATTTAAAAATATATTATTATTAAAATAAAAAATATATTATATAATATTATATATATAAAATTTTTTTTATAAAAAAATTATATTTTAAATGTAATATGTACCCATACATATACTAATATTTTGTTTTTGGCAAAAATGGAGGGCAAATTTTTTTTTTTTTTGGGGTTTTGGGGGGGTTTTTTGGTTTTTTTTTTTTTTTGGTTTTTTCCCATAAAATATAATATATAAATATATAATCTAATAATAATAATATAATATATTATATATATATAAATGCACACACACAATCAGCAAATATAATAAAATAAAAAAATAATAAAATAATATAATATATATAAAATAATAATATATAAATATATTTATAACATATATATATAATATATATATAAAATATATAGAATAAATAAAATATAAATTAAATAAGATAGAAAATATACAAACAAACATAAATAGGTATATTTTAAAATATATATTTAAAGTATATATATATATATAATATTATATATTTATTAATATATATATATAAAATATATATATAATTTGTATAAATATATATTAAGATTAAAAATATAATATAATATTTTTAAAAATTTATATATATGCACACACAAATATCATGTTTTATGTATATAATATAATAAAATAAAAATATTTATATATATATATTATATATTTTATATAATATTTTATATATAAAATATTTTTAATTATATGATATATATAAAAAATATATAGATATAAAAATTATTATATTTATATTTAAAAATTAATATATAATATATATATATAATATATATAATATATTATATATACTATATAATATATTTTAAAATATATAAAATATAAATTTTATTAAAAATATATATATATAAATATTATAATTAAAAAATGGTTTTTTAAATTTTTAATTTAAAAATAAAATTAAAATTATATATATATATAAATATATAAAATAGATATTTTATATAAAAATATATTATATAATATATATTATGCAAAGCATATTGTATTTTGTATATGGGATAGGGGTAATATTATAATATAATTTTATTATATATTAGATAAAATTTTATAATAAATATTATATAAA
>NC_051416.1:37402737-37403089 GCF_015228065.2 Penaeus monodon
ATTTTTTACTGAATATCTACTGTACCCTCTACTATATATATATTTTTTTACTGATCTCTTTTTACTGATCTCTTTTTAGTGATCTTTTATTACTGATCTCTTTTTACTGATCTCTTTTTACTGACCTCTTTTTACTGACCTCTTTTTACTGATCTACTGATCTTTTACTCTACTTTTACCATACTTTTACTACATTTTACTGATCTTTTTACTCTTCTTTTACCATACATTTACTTTAATTTTATTGATCTTTTTATCTGATTTTTTTACTGATCTTTTACTGATGTAAAGGATCTTTTGTTTAAAATGGTGTACTTCGTCTTTGAATTTATTACATTATCTAATTATGCTC
>NC_051416.1:37403409-37403475 GCF_015228065.2 Penaeus monodon
TAAATCCTTTTCTGCTCACGAGGCAATGGTCACAGTGTTCACTCGAACAAGTGGTATGGCAAAGTG
>NC_051416.1:37404827-37404941 GCF_015228065.2 Penaeus monodon
GGTAACCCCCCCCCCCCTTCTTTGGTATGACTAGTCCATGGTATGAGCCCGATTCAATAAACTAATGGAAAAAGCGCACCTAGAAGTACAAGTTTTATTGGTTTATATACTATG
>NC_051416.1:37405034-37405108 GCF_015228065.2 Penaeus monodon
CTATTTCCACTCATATCCAGTAATTTGTGTGAGGACACTATCTTGCCAGGAGGATAGTGTCACCTGTAATAAAA
>NC_051416.1:37405818-37405937 GCF_015228065.2 Penaeus monodon
AGGATTTAGGGGGCGAGCGGTGGTATGTAATAGATGGCTGGTTTTCTTAATGTTTCGTGTGTTTTGCTAGTCAAATACGTCCCCCTTACGGCTATAGTCGAACATATCCAGAATTTAAA
>NC_051416.1:37406010-37406096 GCF_015228065.2 Penaeus monodon
CAAAAACGTTTTACGAAATTTTTTAGATGTAATTTTAATAAAATTTTAGTTACATGCTTTACAATTTATACTTTTCATATTTTATT
>NC_051416.1:37407279-37407357 GCF_015228065.2 Penaeus monodon
ATTGTAACGTTGGTAACATAATAAATTTGATTGTTTAGGATGAAAAAGCTGGATTGTCACTGTATAGGGATTTGCTCA
>NC_051416.1:37407384-37411399 GCF_015228065.2 Penaeus monodon
GTGTATTGTATGAGTTTTTGGGATACTGCTTTCCCTGCACTCGGAGCTTGTGATGTGTGGTGCTGATATTGTGATATTGTGGTGTTGAAGGTCAGCCCTGCCTTCACCTAGTTCCTGTGTAAAACTATGGGCAAAGCGAAAAACGAGCGACAGAGCATGGTAATATTTGCCCAGTGAGATTTTGTGGCGTGAATGCGTATATCTTATTTTGTTGATGCTGCGAGGGGAAGTATTATGGTGAATGATGCCCTGCCTCTGTGTAGCACGGGTGTTATGGTGTTGCAATGTGCATACTGTTGTGTTCAGTGGTACACCGTCATACTCGTGCTTTTTAAGTTTTTCGCATTTTCAGTATATTCGCGTCATGTGTCTTCTACAGTGCCGAGTGTTAAATTATCAGTGACTTGGTTTCTTATGGTTGTGCTGAGCTGTTGAGCAAAGACTCTCGGGGAATAGTAAATACCTGTAACCGCGCTCATAGAAGGTCTCTTGCTTGTATTTCTAAGGGGCTGAGGGCTAAGAAAAGCGGTCAGAAGGGCAGTCGTGGAATACTCCAGTCGAACTTAGTGTTGCTTTTATGCCGGTCCATGGCGTACAGGGAACCCACGTGGCTCCCGGGGGGGAGTCCATGCAGACAGGTGATGGTAGTGCCCCTCTACAGGGTGCTGGTGCAGTGGAATTAGGGGGACTTCAGGCACAATTAGAGGCTGCTCTGCACAGGATAGATACCATAGAAGGGCAGAATAGACATCTATGAGAAGAGTTGCTGCAATTTTGAACTCCGCATGAGCCTCACTCTGGGGCATCCACTCCCAAACTTTCTTGGGGGAACGTATCACCTCCCCAGTCAGCTAGCGGGCATTCGGGGGGCCTGACACCCGGAATCATGCCGCCCCAGGCCACAACCACAAGCCTGCTGTCATTCAGTAGGGCAGTTACCCCTGACGGCAGGTTCTAATCACACGCTTCATCATATTTATTTTGGGGGTGAGGTGGTGCCAATATTTAAGGGGGATACACCAGCATCAATGCCCTGGTTCGTAACCAGGAAGTAGAGGCCCGGATTTGTACCATGAGGGCCCTTTGCAAGACCTCCAATGGATGATACTGTTTTTGCGTTGCCAAAGCTAGGGGTAGGGATATGCACAATATTTGTTCCTCTCCCAGATGTTTTACTTATTACTGCCTGGACAGAATTCAAAGCTTAGCTTTGCATGAAATTTAGGAGTACCTGCACCAGTGAAAGGTTCTTAGAGATGTTTTTTCACAGAGTAGAATGATCCCTGGTCAAGGGACCTCTTGACTATTATCAGCAGGTCGAAATGGCAGTATTCCAAGGTGTGAGGGGTTATCCTCATGAGTTAGGCGATGCTTAGGGGACTCATCGGGAGGACCTTCAAGGCTGGCTTGCCTGAGAGGTTGCAGTGCCAGCTTTCTTTGCAAAAAATTTCCTCAGCACAAGCCATGGCTGAGCGTGTCCAGTGTGCCTGGACTGACTACTGCACATCCTTTACCTGCTGAATGTATTCCTGGTCTCGAGTTTTACTCTGATAAAACCCTTTTTTTGTTCAGGCTACCAGTAACTCGAAAAAGATTCTTCAGGTAATTCCCATACTTTTTATGGTGACAGAGGCCGGCCGAGTTCTCGGCAACGGCAATTTCAGGGAGTGCGCCCTAAGAAGTGGTGTACTTATCATAGGGTTGCAGTCACACTGCATTGGAGTGTATGAGGGGTCAGGGTTTGTGTTATGTTCTGTGGGGACGGGGTCATTTCGCAGCGCCATCATGCGGCAGGCCACGACATCACTTCCTGCCGGGAGAGAAACCTTTCGCCACATAAGCACACAAGTTGTCTTTCCCAAAGGAGAGGCCAAAATCCAGGTTCAAGTCAATAATGAAATCCTGACAGCATTTGTTGATACAGTTAGCAATGTCACCATTCTTAAGCTTCAGTAGCCCTAATTTGCCTGACCCAAAATATTGAAAAGTAGCAAGACCCTTTAAGGGGTGCTGGGGCTGCAATGTCAGTATTGGGGGAAATGGATGTAGGTTTTACTATCAGTAAATCAAAACTTTTGCGTCGTGTCTGTGTTGCTGAGGAGATTAATTTTCCATGACATTCTTATGGGAATGGATTTCTTACGTCGGCTAGACATGAAATTAGTTACCAATAACAAATCTTTCAAAGCTTATTTGTTGCTAGGTGGAGTCAATTTCTCAGTCAAATATACTGGTGAGGAAAGTTGGACTGTGTGCTAAAGAAAGAAGAGCAACACAGACCCTCTGCATAGCTCCAGTTCATGTGGTTCATACTGAGTGATTGGGCCTCAGTCCAGACAGTTTGTTAGTGCAGCTGTTGCTAGAGGCCTCCAGAGTCTAAAGCAATTCTAGTGGAAGGAAACAAACCAAAGTTCCTTGTCCTCGATCCATATCTACTGTACAGGGCAGGAGAACTTCAGTTTGGGTGATAAAACCAGATGCAAAACCGAGGAAACTGACACAGGGTACTTGTATAGGTTTTGCAGAGCAAGTAGGAGTAGACCAATTGGTGGATGTCAATGCAAATGGTAGTGTGACAGGAAAAGAAGCCAGGGCAAAGGAGGATACATTATCTCATCCCTCAACTGGACATGCAGGAAAAGATTTCAGCCCAGTGGAAGCCGAGTTTTCACAACCCCATTTCATTGATGCCACTACTCAGGTACACTCTCTTGATGAATTAGACACAGATGAAACTAGCCCCTGGGTCTTGAAAAGTATGGCAGGTGATTCTGTCCTCCCTCCAGATAAGGCAGACGTATTTTTAGTAGATAGCTATTTGTAAGTGAGCAACAAAAGGAACTCTGTAAAGTTTGCGGAAGGTGCTCGGTATACAGCACCACATTATAACGACTACAGACCAACTGTGTGTTAGGCAGTAGCGTCTGCCTCAGGCAACCAAGGAGTTGATACGAGTGTGACACAATTTTGAAACAAGGGTGATTGAGCCTTCCACGTCACCCTAGCTCTCCCGATAGTGCTAGTGAGGGAAAAAATGAGTCAGTTAGTTCTGTTAACTACCGGGGCTTGAATCATGTCACTGCTGCCGATAGTTATAGTTTAAGGTCATAGACAGCTTGACAGGCAAGCTATGGTATACCGTACTGGACAGTAGAGCAGCATACTGGGCAATAGAAGTAGCTGAGGAAGAGAGGCCAAAAACAGCATTTACTGATGGAGCAGCATGACTCTTCCAGTTTCAACAAATGCCCTTTGGGTCATCCACTGCCCCAACTACCTTCCAGTGGACGATGAATGTTGTGCTGTCGAGTGTGCTTGGGAGACACACACTAGCATATTTGGACGATGTAGTTGTGGCCAGTAAGACATTTGAAAGCCATCTAAGTAATCTTACTGAAACACTAGAGCTGCTGGATGAGGCTGGTGTGAAACTTAATCTTGCTAAATGCCTCTTTGCAAAGCATCAGATAGAGTTCTTTGGTTTTGTGGTAGGCCCTGATGGAGTATTACCCAATCCTGATAAGGTTTAGACCATAAAGGATATGAAATGTCTCAGATTTATATGTGAGGTTTGCCGCTTCCTGGGGGCATGTGGGTTCTTTCGGCGATGTGTTCAGGGTTTTGTCAATGTTGTTCATCCATTGACACAACTTGCAAAGAAAGGGGTGACATTCACATGGTCACCAGAAGCAGAGAAGGCCTTTCAAGACCTTAAAGCTGCCCTTGTGTCAGCACCTGTTTTACGTCTGCCTGATTTTGAGCGACATTTGAAATTCATACCAATGCATCTGCACAGGCTTTCGATGCAGTTCTAATTCAGCACAGTGATAATGGAGAACCGCAGGCTGCTTCATATTGGTCGAGGATATTGAAGGATGCAGAGTCTTGTTACCCTGCCATAGACCTTGAGGCTCTTCTGTAGTGGAGGCTGTTCGAGTGTTTGGCCATTGTGTATAGGAGTCCATTTACCATATAGACTGACCATCACCCTCTCACCTATGTGTTCTCTCGCAAA
>NC_051416.1:37411506-37412213 GCF_015228065.2 Penaeus monodon
TCTTTTACAGACTCTTTGCCATGCTCACCAGATGAGGGCCTTACTGTTAATGATCTTCTCAGAACACTCCTGTCAACCTTGCCACACTCGCCTCTACAGTACTATGTGAACATCATTTGAAAGGGGCCCCCTTGAAGGAGATCATAAAATTTCTTAAAGGCAAAAAACTTCGTAAAGGGCCCTTTTGCCACACCCTTCAAAAATTTAAATTTGATGGGAGTTTTGTATCCCGAAACCTTGCGCCCTTATTATCAGGCGGGAGGGTTCCCTTTTCGCTGCATCAAAAGCCTTCATCTCGCTCATGCCTCCAATGCAGCTCCCCCTGGTCTCTTACATATCACAATTTACAAAATCCCTTATTTTCCAAAAATTTTTCCGGTTATGCAAATGGTATGTGCAGACTGAAAATTTGCCAGCAAAGAAAGGTTCAGTGAAGTGCCAAGATCCCAGTGTGGGCCCTCCCCCCCAGGGAGCTCATTAGAGCTCGTATCTCCGGTCTTTTGGGATTCCGAGTTTCGGGGGGTTGTATCTTTAAATTCTTTAAATAGCGGACTACCACTCTAGATTTTTTTAAAATTTTGTCCCACTCGGGAAATAAGACGATAAAACGGTTCTTCTGGTTTTTATAATCCTTTAAAAACCTTTTTAGGACCACCTAAGAGATATTGCCCGGCAATGGGGGTGGGGAGAGTGCCTGATGTGTATGG
>NC_051416.1:37419805-37419990 GCF_015228065.2 Penaeus monodon
TCACTGAAATATCGGACATATGACCAGGGCCCGGGAGGGTTGTATGTGGACTTTTCACCGACTTCTTGTCTGTACTGTACCCTCCCCCCTTCTTGGTATGACTAGTCGATGGTAAGAGCCCGATTCTATAAAACTAATGGAAAATAGCGCACTTAGGAGTACAAGTTTATCGTTTTATATACTAT
>NC_051416.1:37420076-37420150 GCF_015228065.2 Penaeus monodon
CTATTGCCACTCATACCCAGTAATTTGTGTGAGGACACTATCTTGCCAGGAGCATAGTGTCGCCTGTAATAAAA
>NC_051416.1:37420621-37420708 GCF_015228065.2 Penaeus monodon
GTGGGGTAGTCCTGATTTAATAATTTCACATCTCTCTTGTTTTCTCTTGTATGTGAGTGCCGTGACCTGGAATCCCCCACTGCATGG
>NC_051416.1:37421878-37421998 GCF_015228065.2 Penaeus monodon
TACTGACTTGTCAGTTGGTTGGATTACAGTTGGATTTTAATTGAAGTCATGAAGTTTACATGGAGGAACTTCAATACAAGCTATGAGTGACCTCGGATTCCGTGTTATCAGAGTAGATGA
>NC_051416.1:37426653-37426769 GCF_015228065.2 Penaeus monodon
TTGCACAAAGGGGAGATTGCCAACCTAAAGAGAGGTAATTAAGAAGACATAAAGAAATTTTTGATCCCAAAGTCATAGGCCAGATGTTTGGAATCACATTTGGAGGGGACCTGAGT
>NC_051416.1:37426819-37427487 GCF_015228065.2 Penaeus monodon
CACGCCAGGTCCAAAATAAGGAAAGAGATGGCAGTCTATTTTTTTGTTGATCATCGTAATCTGAATGAAAATTTAATGATTCTTACCCTTTCCCGAGACTGATGAAATTTTTTAAAACCCCTTTTTTTGTATTTATTCGCAAGAGTGCTTACTGGAGATAACAGTTTGTTCAGAAAAGGGGAGAAAAGGGCCCTTTTTCAGAGGGTACATTAGGGCAGTTCAGATAAGTTTTTGGTTTTGAAGACTGCCCCTGACCTTTAAAAGAAATCAATTGGTCTTATACCCTGTGCGGGGAAAACAACTCTAGCTATTTAGTGAGTATATTCTTTGAACAACATCATCAAGAAACCTGCCTTTAAGAACAAAGCAGGTCTAAAACGAATTTGAAGAATGCAGCTTTTGTTAAGGATTTTTAAATTCTGGGTTTTGAATTTCTGTGAATGGGAATCTTTCCCAAAAAGATAAAGTTGGCCCTTAATTAACTTCTCCACCCCCGACGTAACGGAGTTTACAGATTTTTGGGGATGGCTTTTTTGTACCCGATTTTCCCAAAATTTTGTCTATCGCAGCTCCCCGGGCCCGCCATTTAAAGGGAAAGCAGAACAAGATGCAGCTTTTTGTCAGCTTAAACTATAACTAGGGGCCCGTATTTCAAAAAAACTGATTTT
>NC_051416.1:37427544-37429122 GCF_015228065.2 Penaeus monodon
TAAAAATTAACTCTGTGCTGTTAATATAACTGGGATAGAGGATCAGAAAAACGTACAGGTTACTGACAGGAAACTCTTTCATAATAGAAAATTTTGATATCGTATGGTAAACCCCACACCATTAAAATTCAAGACCATTAACCTTATTTTTATCCCAAAAGGGCCAAGTCTACAGTGTCTCGCTGATGGGAAACTCTTACCCTATTGTTTTTGGAAAGATATTATTCACCACATTCTGTGTTTAAACTGTGATATTGATTATTGTCCTTTCCATAGGGAAAACCAAGTTTTAAGAAAAGCACAATAAAGACCAAGGATGGCAAAAGATATAAATTTCCTGAAAGCTAATTACCACAAAAACGTCTAACAACATTCTTAGATGAATTTGAACTCAAAGATTTTGGTTATATCATCTAAAGATATGTTCGATGGTCAACCTAAGGCACTACAGAAAAAAGTTTTAAAAATTTCCCATGCTTCTGCTATGAAACCCCACCCTGGTTTTTTTCCGGACGTACCAAAAAAACTAAAAGAACTTTTTTTTCAAGAACATCTTTTAGAAAAAAAGGAAATGCAATCCCTGTCTTCAATGTAAAAAGCAAAAGAACTGTAAAGCTAAACTTTAAATTTTCAAAAACCTGGCATTCCCCTTTTGGACAAAATTAGTGCAGATCTGATGGTTTCCCCACAGTCATATCATGGAAACAATTACCTTTGTCCATAATAGAAAACATGAGGGTATTGTAAATTATTTCTCTTCCAAATATAAGTGCCCCGACAATAGTGATGCCTTTTTGGGAAAAAATATTTTACACTCTTGGAGTTCCCAGAAAGTTAAAAACAGCGTGGTTTAATCAATAACAAATTATTTCTGAAATTGAATACATGCAAAGGAAAAGCTACCCACTGTGATATGCTCCCCTTTTCATGGGATATATGTACCCCAAGTGCGGGATGCATTAAAACTGCATTTACAGATCAATTAATAACCCAAATTTGTTCCTGATTGGGGCATTATACACTTTCAGTTGGGCTTACAAACCGTGTTTCCACGAATGAAGATGATAAAATGCCTCATCTTTAGGCTCCCAAGTAGCACGTGACTTCTTGCAAGACACGAGAAATAAATGCAAAAATTACAAAAGAAAAGTTCGCGAACAGAAAATTTAAAGTTTGGGTCCCTTTTTTATTGCGGGGTTTTTATGATCAAGTTTAAGGTGTCAGCGTGTCTTGAATCCTAGGTGGGTTGTCCCATGTAGAATAATTGGATCACCAGTCTGTAATTTCATCATTTGTGAGTTCACTATTTGCAGAAAGAAATGTTCATGTAAACCAATTGAAGTTGTTTTTTGATGGAATTTTGTTGTTCCCACAGGATTTGATTCCCCTGTTCGGTCAGTTTCTTGTTGGTTTTGTTTTTTCCCCGATTGCCCGTGATTATGGGGTTCCAAAAAAAAAAATAAATACAGATTCCCCCATATGCCTTAAATTTGTTTCTTTTCAATTGCAAATCGCCTGCTTGGTGTCCGCATTTGATTGTTTCCATGTCTGTATCCCGTCCCTACTGGTCCTGGCAGG
>NC_051416.1:37429232-37429297 GCF_015228065.2 Penaeus monodon
TCATGGGCGAGGTTTTGCTGATGAGTTGACGCTGGGCTTTTCCCTCTCATCGCCGTGGGGATGGG
>NC_051416.1:37429531-37429794 GCF_015228065.2 Penaeus monodon
CTGTGATATATATTTTGGGTTTGAGATTACAATTTTTTTGTTTTTGATCTTGTAAAAACACAACGTACCCGACTTGATTTTCTTTCTTTAATAACCATACAAAAAAATTTCATTGTACCGCTTGAAAAAAAATATCCGGTGATAATAATTAAGCAAAAAGAATAAGTAAGGACTACGAAATATTAATTCATCTTTATAATAAGGAATGAAAAGATAGAGCAAAACGAATCAAGATAACCCAAAAAAAAAAAAGTTACGAAATA
>NC_051416.1:37429901-37430319 GCF_015228065.2 Penaeus monodon
CGATATTGATCAGTCACGAGCCCCCATAGAGAATTTGGGGGCAATAGAATGACAGCATCATTAAAAGGTTTTTGGTCAGGTTATTTTTCCTTCTTTATTATAAAGTGGTAAAAAAGAGAGAGGGGGGGGGGAAGAGATGAGAGAAAAACTTAAAAAAGCGACTTTAGGAAACAACAATAAAATCTCGTGACGTGAACCTGGGTTTAACCTCGCAATTTCCCCAAGTGCCCTGCCCTAACGTGAAAGCCAAAATGTTTTTTAAACTGTACTCGCTCATCGTGAGAAAAATTTTGTATTTTAAAAAAAAAAAACTAATTTAAAAAATTTTTCACACGAAGCCATAAAGTTTGACAATTTTTGAGGCCCAAAAGAAAAATCAAAAAGGGACGATTTTTATTGCTTCCCTTTTTTATTAATA
>NC_051416.1:37430812-37430915 GCF_015228065.2 Penaeus monodon
TAACATAATACAAATCCGTGGAAATTTAAACCCAATTTAGCCCTCAATATTTGGGTTTCCATTCATCTTTTTTTTGATACACAAAATCTTTCCCTGCACACAT
>NC_051416.1:37436057-37436184 GCF_015228065.2 Penaeus monodon
ACATTTTTGCTGTAATTTTCATCGCAATGCCTCCATTTAGTTCACTTCAAACGGGGTCCCCCCTTGGGTGCTCATTCGCCCTTCCTTTAAAATTTCTCCCTTTCTAGGTCTTTTCTTTGTCCTTTTG
>NC_051416.1:37436250-37437031 GCF_015228065.2 Penaeus monodon
CTCTTTACCGCAGAAAGTTTAGCTCAGGATGGGGGGCCCTTGGAACAATTAGGGGAAATCCTTCAGATACATTGACGATCACGACAGAAGATGTTTAGTAAACGCCCAAGGGGAGGAGGGTACGCAAAAAAATCAGCTGTAAGTGAAGCTCGCGAATGTCCCGCACGCGTTATGATCCCAAACCCAACCCTCGGGAAGTCTCTTTAACTATAACAACCTCCGGTGTCGCTTTTATGGAAACCCTTTTCAGTGAATGTTTATACCAATAGAGCTCCTCACAATCGAAAAACCCTGCGTTTAGTAAGTAAGTGACCAATCGATATTAACCCTTTTAAACATAAACTTTTCCCTTCGCCCTTAAAAAATAGGATGCAATAACACCCAGAAGCTGGAGCTTAAAGTTTATAGCTTAAAAATTCATTTTATCGTGAAATTTTTCCATAAGCGCTTTCAAAAAAAGCAAATTAATACGGAAAATTGACGGGTTTTCTTTAAGTTTATGCGAGTTTGGTCAAATAAACATAAACAATATATTCGCGAGGAAAGAAAACGGGAAAGGACAAGAAATTAAAAACTTTTTTTAACCCAGAAAAACAAAGCAAGGCGAGGAAGGATTTTAAGTTTCCCGGGAAAAAATACAAGGGAAATCTTTGAGCCAAAAGACAAATTTGGGCCCTGGGGAAGACCCAAGGAAGAGAAAGGAAAAAAATATTTATGGATTTTTTGGAGTAAAAGGTTTAAAGAAATATATTATGTGACATCATATATTAATACAGGCATG
>NC_051416.1:37437437-37438453 GCF_015228065.2 Penaeus monodon
TCCTTCTACCGCCACTTGCTCCCCTTGTTTGGCACGTCTCAGCGATACCACAGCCCGGGATTTTTCCGGGGAATTGAATGAAATCCCCAAAAAAATATATAGGTACCACCTTTGACTTAATGGAAATTGTAGGGGGTGAGTGCATAATAGTAATTCCACCCATAGGCTATTTACTCTTTGATGATGAAAGGGCCCTGGAAAACATTTTTGGGGCACGTTTGCATTTTTGTCCAAAGCCTACCCATATCAAGGGGTTTGAACCCCAGAAAAGGGTTGAATCAGGGTACCATCTTTGTGTCAAGCCATCGAACACTATGATATTGATGTTTGCAAAAACTCGGCAGAAAAGGGAAAACCCGTCCTGATTTGTTGTGCTTTTCAGTCGTAATCACATCCCTAATCGATTTCATGAGCTTTTCCAGTGTATTGAAAAACCATCTTCTGCTTTTCCCCCAAGTGAAACAGAGTAAACAGTTGGCAAACCCCTTGTTTTTTTCTGCGGGGAAAGGGGTAGACTTATTTTTCGACGACCTCTCTGAACATTTAATGAATCGTCTCTTTTTTCGACCATGTTTTTCCCTTGATACACCTCGAAATCATGAAGTTTTCCATCGTACTGCGCGGCCCCAGATTTGAACCCCCATGGACTGGGCTTGCCTCGGAGATACTGCTTGATTTGACTGAATTGCCCCTTTGAAGGGTTCATCATTTCCCCAATTGTTTCTTTTCCCCGGGGATGGAAAAAGACGTCCCTAATGAAATAGTCGAATTCCATAGCTTGTCATTTTTACTTTCATCAAAAAGGCTTCATTGCCCACAAAGGAGACACTTTGGAACAGTTCTAGTCTTTTCCTTCCAATTAATCCCCACTAAACCCAAGGGTTCGCTCCAAAGTAAAAAAAGATACAGGCATTTGATTTTAACCCTATGAAATAAAAAGGCCTATTACTGTCAATCCCCTTCACTGTGGATTTATGCAGTACTAGTTTTTTGAATGTTATATTGTTAGTGTAATT
>NC_051416.1:37438880-37441810 GCF_015228065.2 Penaeus monodon
AAGGCCTCATTTCATTTATTATGAACCCCCGAAAGTACCTAGGGGGGGGACTGTCCTCGATCATCAAGAGTGGGTTTGGGGAAATGAAGTTCCAGTAAAAGGTGATTTTGGGAGGCCAAGTTCTTCTTTCTAATTTATAGGTTTTTTAGTGCCCTTTTGCCTTTGTTTCCCAAAAAGGGTGAGAGGGGGGTCATCTTATCATTATAGTATTGCCACGGGAATTTTTGCTATAAACGCCATCTTATTGGGCTGGACAACTACATAATGCGTTCCTATTTATCACTTTCATTATCATCTCTAACCCCTAGCATCACCATTGTCAAGTAGATAAAAAAAAAAAAAATTGATGCTTAGATGGGGGGATTTTCTGCTCCCAGCCTTTTGACCGAAAAGACTAAAAAAGGAAATTAAAGAGAAAATTTTTGAATTATTTGTTTCAACTTATTAATATAAAAGGGGTTTAATTCATAGATAAGCCTCCTGATGCCTCAAAAAGTAATAAAAAGGGAAAATAACCCCTTTCCCATAATTACCTAATGAATTATTATAATACTAGCATTCTTTTCAAAACATAAGAGATTAACTAGGGACTGGATGCCCAATGGGTATATTTGACCCCAACATAGACTGTTTATCCCCTGGGTATATATTAAAAAGCATAATTTTTATAATTATCCTCAAGGGGCAGATAAAAATACTGCGAATTTTTAACACTTTATTTAAAAAATTATCAAGCCTTTTGCGGATTATTACCTTAGGGGCAGTTTTGAGCATGTCTTTAAAAAAATTTTGCAGGTTTTACTTGCGTGATGGCCACGATATTTTACTAAAAACCCCGGTTTCCCAAACAGTTCTATACACAAAGTTATGACTAAAATGGGGGCACAGGTGGGACATTGGTTTAAAGGGGCAAATAAATTTTGACCCAATAGTATGTAGGTCAGTGACCCCCCCCAATTTTCCCGGGCATATATGACCCCTGGGCCTAGAGGGTTAAACGATGGGTTAGAAGCAGATAAGAAAGAAGCACAATTTTGACTCGCAAATTTTAAAAGTTTGTGTCGGGGAACCAAAATATACTGGCAGAGGAGAGTCCCCCCGGTTTAAAAATTTGCTTTTTAACGACGGAAAGGAGGAAGTGACGATACTTGAAACGCTTCGAAAGAGTAGTGAACTGAAAAAACTGATGCTAAAAAATATCATTTTGCTTGGTGTTATTTTGAAAAAAAAAGTGCAAAAAAACTAACCCCAAAAGTTAGTTTACCCGATGAGATATGCCCAATTATTAAAATTTAATTATCAGCAAAAATAGTTTTGCTAAAAACCTACTAGTTGAGTAAGAATTTCCGTGAAGAAGCAGTATTGTCAAAGGGGTCATTTTAAGCAAGTGCAAGAGGAAAGTCCTGCGATCAAAGGGTTTTCCCTTAGGGTGAAATGACACAACAGCTAAAATTTTTATGTCCACTCAAAGAAGGCTAAAAATAAGAACTTTATTACCTAATAGAAAAACTAGCGGGGAAACCACCATCTCAGCCTGTGTTTTTTCCCATAGCTGTAAAAGTAATATTCATCCCAGCACCCGACTTGAAAGTTTCTGGGTTTAAAACTTCTCCCATCAGTTAACTTTGTTTTGTTAATCTGCATCTTTTGGGCATGGGAAAGGGTGGGAAGTAGATGCTTATTTGATTTGGGGGGTTAATTAAAAAACTGGAGATAAACATTTTTACCTTTTTGACTACCTTGGGGTAGGGAAAATCTTCCCTCCATTGATGTTATTAAAAAGCATTCTTTAATGGGGGGCAACTCGCTGTTGCAGCCCCCATTAAATTTTCAGATGTTTCTTTGTAATGGTATTTCGAATAAAGGCGCTTTCTGTTTACAAACAAAAGAATTAAAATCAAGCTATGAAGATGCGGCCACTTGTTGTTTTTGATTATCTCTTTAAAAATATCTCTAAGAAGGGAAAATAGATGCATAAAGTAAATACAATTTTGGGGATGTTTGAAAAAAGTTGCTAGTAAACGGCAGTAAATGTAAAAAACAGAACTTTAATATGACGAAAATTTACGGGTTTATTTTCAGAAGAATTTTGAGTAAATTTATCAGAAAGCGGGGGGGAAACAGTTAGTCACCCCCGAGCTTTCGACGATTCTGTTGTTTTTGGACATTTTTTTCGTTTGGAAAAATGCAAACAAAATTTTCAGATTCTTTTCTGGGCCCGGGAATGGTTCGGATATAAAAAAATACGTAGGTCCGCACTATGTCAAAATCTACACCTAAAGGGAAAAACAGAAAGTGCCCTTTGTCCCCCCAAAAGTCCCGTGGTTTTAGATAGATATATTCCCTTTGGGTTTTTTTCAATATGGAAATCCCCAATGATAGTTTGGGATTTCGCCTTTCGAACAATTGTTTTTTTGTAGGTGCACGGGCCCCTATCTATTTTGCACAATCTTTGGATTAACTCTTGCTTAGAGACGAGGAAAAGACAATACATCAGTATGGCAGATTATGATTAGAATTAGAGGAATCTGCAAAACTTGCTTTGGGGACAGCAAAGTAAAGTTTTTAACGAAGTGCTAACGTAGTGTTTGCAGAAGGGACGAAATATTGTTTGTTGCCCTTTAAACCAAAAAGGTAAAAATGCAGTGGAAAGGACCTTTTTTGGATTTAACGCCCTGATAATGATGTAATTACTTGGTAAAATCAAACTCTTATCATTAATTTTGCATAAGAAATACGTAAGAAGGAGGGGAAAAATAAAAGGGAAAGACGAGGTTTTTTTATATGGTATAGTGGATGATAGCAAAGTAGCCAAAAATACTTTGATAGTATTTTTTAGACAAATCTGAAAGAAGTTTAACATAAGCAACCATTGATTTTGAAGAAAATGTCAACTTAATGGGTTTCTTGACAAAAAATTTGACGTATTC
>NC_051416.1:37441870-37442712 GCF_015228065.2 Penaeus monodon
GATGGGGGGTAAAAATTTGAGTAAATTAAAACCCCGTATTAAAACCCCATTTTTCCCCTGATTTAAATAAAGATATTAATAACCCCTTCGCGATTTTGTACTTCACGCCAATGTGTAAGTCTTTTGATTCGACGGGCCCATGCCTATCTTGATGGGTGCTGGGTAAATTTTTGGCGACGATATTCCGGAATCGATCATGCAAGAGCTACGGCAGATACTCCCGTCAGAATGTGCAAGTTTACTCACTAATGAAAAATTATTGTATGCACTGAAAAAATATAGACGAAATTTTTTGACAATTAGTAGTCCATAGTAATAACGGGTTTGATCATTTTGAAAGACTGCTTAAGTAGGGTTTTAAAACAGCGGGTCTGTAAATTTTTTCTTTGGATACGAAAAGATTAAATGCCTTGGATTTCGTCTAGGAAATAATTGTTTGACCCCCCTTGACGAAAAATAAAAGAAATTTCTCGATTTACCTCTCCCCCGACGAAGAAAAAATTTCGATCTTTTAGGAACGTTTGTTTTTTTTTACCCCGGGGAATTTTTTTTCCAATTTTGCGGGGAGCCCCCTGTCAATGATCTTTTGAAGAAATTACGTAATAAAAACTCGAATAGGGAAGAGCAAATTGAAGGATTAAAATTTAAATACAGTGTAATAATGGCCTATTCAGTCTACCAATCATGACAAAAAAATTTTTCTTAAGAACGGATGCATTGACAAAGGGGTTAGGCGCGATTCTTACAGAAATCAAAGGTTATTACTGCCAGTTTCAATGTCAGCCGAGCTTTTGTAGACACAAGAAAAGATACGCTTTTATTGAGCGTGAGTGTTCAAGCAT
>NC_051416.1:37442817-37442974 GCF_015228065.2 Penaeus monodon
ATCAGGGACCATCTAGCGTGCAGTCATATTTTTTGATATAAAATTATTAAAATAGTGAAAATTTGGAGCCGATATGACTCAGTGCTGTTCCTTAGAAGAAAGGGAAAACCCCCACCTTTTTAAAAATCGACACGATTTAATCGAAATAGGGGTTGCT
>NC_051416.1:37443151-37443659 GCF_015228065.2 Penaeus monodon
TACTTATGTTTTTTGGAATTTCCCTGAACTTTTTTTATATGTAAGAGGTTCTTTAAATATCAGTGAAGATTAAACATAGTAAAGGGATGTGAAAGTTAGGCTTTTAATTTTAATTTTTTATTCTTTTTTTTCAGTTCCATGAATGTTTTGGATGCACGAACTTATTAAGTCTTACACCGATACGTCCGTCCACGCCCAGTCACTCATCCCAGGTCGTGTGTGTAAACCCATACCCAATGGGCCAAATCATAGGCCGACTCCATTTACAGTGATGACAGAAAATTGGTATTTTATATTCAACTTAAGGAATAAAGGCTACTTTAATTCAGGAAAAAAAATTTAAAATCCCTTTTTTTGGGATTGTACATATATTTTTTAATAATTGATGAACAAATTTTATATATTTTTTTAAAATTCAAAACCACGATTGACCCAAAAGATCTTTAAAAAAACAAAAGAGAGAATAAGATTACTCTGAGAAAATTCTAAAATTTACACAAAACTCCGG
>NC_051416.1:37444116-37444488 GCF_015228065.2 Penaeus monodon
GGCCCGGGTTTGTTAATTTTAAAATTTTTCCAGAGAATCTTATTCTCTCTTTTGTTCTTAATGATTTTTATGGGTCAATGTGGTTTAAATTTTAAAAAATATATAACAATTTTTCACTCAATTTTTAGAAAAGATAAGTCAAATGCAAAAAAAGGTTTTTAAATTTTTTTTCCCGAATTATAAGTAGCCTTTTTCCCTTTAAGTAAAATATAAAATACACAATATTTTGATATGAAGTAGAATGGAGATGGGGCACTTAGATTTGGCCATTCGTATGGGTTTACACAACGACCGGGGATGAGGACCTGGTCGTGAAGAGGGACGTTCGGTGTAAGATTTAAAAGTTCGTGCATCAAATCATCATGGAGACTG
>NC_051416.1:37444514-37444630 GCF_015228065.2 Penaeus monodon
TTTAAAAGCCTAGATTTTTACATACCCTTTACTATGTTTAATTTTCATGATTTTAAAAGAAAAACCTCTTTTACATAAAAAACAAGTTCGGAAATTTCCCAAAAAACATAAGAAAT
>NC_051416.1:37444785-37446294 GCF_015228065.2 Penaeus monodon
AAAACATATCCCTTAGCAATACTCCCTTTCGTTTAAATCGGTCGATTTAAGAGGAAGGGGGGTTTCACTTTCTTCTAAGGAACACAACTGAGCATATCGGCCCCAAAAACTTTATCATATATTTAATAATTCGATATCAAATAAGTATGACTGCAGCGCTAAGGAGAGTCAGAGTCGCCCCTTACCATTTTTCGTTCGTAGATAACAAATGGTGTTTTTTTTGTTTTGGAAAACAAATTACGTCCTACAGATAGTATTTTTAATTTGTTTTTGCCCCCGACGATGCTTTAACACTCACGCTCAATAACAGCGTATCTTTTTTTTAAATCTACAAAAACCGGCTGAATATGAAAATGGGAGTAAATACCTTTAATTTCTGAGTAGAATCGCGCCTAACCCTTGCAGATGCATCCGTTCTTTAAAAAAAAGTTTTTTTTTTGATTTGGTAGACTAGAAAGGGGCATTACTTACACTGATTTTAAAAGTATTAATCTTTGTTTGCTCTTCCTCTATTCGAGTTATTATTTCGTAATTCTTAGAAGATCATGACAGGGGAGGCTCCCCAAAATTTAGAATGAATTCCCGGTAAAAAGAAAAAGAACGGTTCCCAAAAAAGATCGTAATTGTTTTTCGGCGGGAGAGAGGTTTTAAAACGGAAAAAGCTTCACTTTGTCGTCAAGAGGGGTCAAGCAATTTTTTCCTAGACGAAATCCAAAGGGCCCTTTTAATCTTATCGTATCCAAAGAAACATTTACTAGACCCTGCTGTTTAAACCGTACTTAAGCAGTCTTTCAAAGTGATCAAACCAGTTATTACTAGGACTACTATATTTCAAAATTACAGTATATTGTTCAGTGCATACAATAATTTTGCAATTAGATGAGTAAACGTTGCACAGGTTCTGACGGCAGTATCTGCCAGTAGCTCTTGAAATAGATCGATTTCCGGGAATATGCAGTCGCCGACAAAGTTACCCAGCACTCCATCAAGAGTAGGCATCGGCGTCGAATCGAAAAGACTTACATCATGAGCGCTCGGAAGCCTACACAAAATCGCGAAGTGTATTTGATATCTTTATGAGAATCAGGGGCGAACAATAGGGTGAATCACAGGGTTTAATTACTCTAAATTTTTGCATCTGCTCCCCTCATTTTTAAATGCTTTAATAAATGATGAGGAACAGAGTAGGGCTTTACGGTGAACGGAATGTCAAAAGTTAGTGTGATGTCATGAATAAACTGCGCTAGTTATACCGGGCTCATCCGAGAATACGTCAGAAAATTTGTCAAGCAATCCATTAAGTTGACATTTTTCTTCACAATCGAGATGGTTGCTTATGTTAAACTTTCTTTCAGATTTGTCTAGAACAATACTACACAAGTATCTTTGGCTACTTTGCTATCATCCACTAATACACATATGACAAACCTCGTCTTTACTCTTATCTTGCCCTCCTTCTACGTATTTCTTATGCATACTATATGATAAGAGTTTGATTTTACCAAGTAA
>NC_051416.1:37446663-37449019 GCF_015228065.2 Penaeus monodon
TCAACCACGGGACTTTCGGACTAATGGCACTTTCTGTATTTTGCCTTTAGGTGTAGATTGTTGACATACGTGTCAGGACCTACAGTATTGTTTTATATCCGAACCAGTTCCAGGCCAGAAAAGAATCATGAAAATCTTGTTTGCAGTTTTCCAACGAGAAAAGTGTCCAGAAACAACAGAATCGTCGAAAAGCTACTGGGCGTGACTAACTGTTCCTCCGCTTTCATGATCAAGTTTACTCGAAATATACTTTCTGTAAATGATACCGTCAATTCGTCATATTGACAGTTCTGTTTTTTACATTTACTGCGATTTACTAGCAACTTTATTTCTAACATCCCTCAAAATCTGATATATTACTTTATGCATCTTTAATTCCTTCTTAGAGATATCTTTAAGAGAAAATCGAAACAACAAGTGGCACGCATTTCATAGCGTTTTAATTCATTTTTTATGTCAACAGAAAGCGCCCTTTATTGCAAACCTTTACTAGATAACATCTGAAATTTTTAAGGGGGGGGGCTGCAACAGCGGTTGCACCCCCCATTAAAAAAAGCTGTTAAATAAAATTAAGCGAGGGAAGTTTATTCCTACCCCAAGGGTAGTCATAAAGAGAACAATGTTTCCCCAGTGATATGAAGAACCCCCCAAATCAAAATAAGCATTATTCCCCAGCCTTCCCGTGACACAAGAGAAAGTTTAGACTAAACAAATTTAATGTTTTGGGGAGAAGATTTATACCAGAAGCGATTTAAGTCAGGGTAGTGGATGAATATTATGTTACAGCTATGGCACAAAACACAGGCTGAGATGGCGGTTTTCGCATTTTAACATTAGAGTAATTAAATTTCTTATTTTTTACCTTTTTGAGTGGACATAAACTATTAGTGCTTGGTTTTTCACCCTAAGGAACACCTTTAAAGTCGGCAGGACATTTCCTTTGCACTTTGCTTAAAGGACCAGTTCGACAAATACGTTTCATCACGAGATTACTACCAACTGAGTAGGTTTTTGCAACACATTTTAGCTGATAATTATTATAATAATTGTGCAGTATCTCATCGGGTAAACAAACTGGTTTTATTTTTTGCTTTTTTCTTGTCAAGAAAAACCAAGCAAAATTGATATTTTTGAGCTATGCAGTTTTCATTTCAGTACTTTTTCGAAGCGTTTCAAGTAGTCGCAACTCCTCCTTTCCGTGTTAAAACAAGACAATTTTAACGCGGGGACTTCCTCGCCGATGACTTTGGTTCTCCGACACAAAACCTTTAATTTAGCGAGCTCTAACTTGGCGTTCTTTTTTATCTGCTTCTAACCCATTTTTAACCTTAGAGCCCACGGGCATATAGACCAGGAAAAATTAGGGGGGGGACAGACCAAAAAACATGGTCAACATTTTTTTTGACCTTTTAAAACTAATGTCCCCCCTGTGACCCCCTTTTGCTCAAAATTTGTGTAAGAACTGTTTGCGGAAACCCTGGCTTTAGTCAAAAATCGTGGCCATACAGCAGAGTGAAACCTGCAGAGACTTTTTTAAGAAGCTCTAAACGCACCTAGAGGTAAGTAATCCGCAAAAGGCTTGATGAATATTTAATAAAGTGTTATAGAAATTCGCAGTATTTATCTGTCTTGAGGATAAGTTAGTGAAAATTATGACTTTTTATCATATATGACCCATTGGGATGAATCAGTCTATGTTGGGGTCAAATATGACCCATTGGGCATCCAAGTCCCTAGTTCAAATCTCTTATGTTTTGAAATGAAATGCTAGTATTATATATATAATTCATTAGGTAATTAATGGAAATGGGTTAGTTTTCCTTCTTATTACTTTATGAGGCATCAGGAGGCTTATCTATGAAATTAACCCTTTCATATTTATATAAGTTGAAACAAATAAATTCAAATTTCTCTCTTCAGATTTCCTTTTCATGTCTTTTCGGTCAAATGGCTGGGAGCAGAAGATCCCCTCATCTAAGCATCAATTCTTTTTTTTTATCTACTTGACAATGGTGATGCTAGGGATATCAGAGATGATAATGAAAGTGATAACTAGGAAGACGACGATTATGTAGTTGTCCAGCCTAATAAAGATGGGGGCGTTGAGTAGCAAAGATTCCAGTGGCAATGACTATAATGATGAAGATGACCAGCCCCTCTCTACCTTTGTGACAAGCAAAAAGGCAAATGGGCAGCATAAAAAGACCTATAAATGGAGAAAGAAGAACTTCGAGCCTCCAGATATCACCTTCACTGGAACTTCATTTCCCAACCTACTCTTGATGATCGAGGACAGCTCCACACCCCACTAGAGTACTTTCGGTGGTTCATAATAAATGAAATGATTGAGCCCATT
>NC_051416.1:37449479-37450526 GCF_015228065.2 Penaeus monodon
TAACATTCAGAAAACTAGTACATGCATAAATACCACAGTGAAGGAGATTGAGCAAGTAATAGGCCTTGTATTTCATATGGGTATAACTCCAAATGCCTGGTATCTGTGTTTACTTTGGAGACGATACCCGCTATGGGTCAGTGGCAGATATAATTGGAAGGAACAGACTAGAACTGATTCCAAAGTGTCTGCACTTTGTGGACAATGAAGCCATTTCTGATGAAAGTAAACATGACAAGCTATGGAAGATTCGACTATTTCATTAGCAGCGTCTTTTAGCCATCCCTGGGGAAGAAGCAATCAATTGGTGAAATGATGATACCATTCAAGGGTCAATTCAGTCAAATCAAGCAGTATCTCCGAGGCAAGCCCAGTCCATGGGGATTCAAAGTCTGGTGCCGCTGCAGTACAGATGGAATACTTCATGATTTCGAGGTGTATCAAGGGAAAGCATGGTCGAAAGAAGAGACGAGTTCATTAAGTGTTACCAGAGAGGTCGTCAGAAAACTAAGTGCTACCCTTCCACAGCAGAAAAACTACAAGGTGTTTGCTAACAATCTGTTTACATCTGTTGCACTGATGGAGGAAATGCAGAAGAATGGTTTTCAATACACTGGAACAGCTCATGCAAATCGCATTAGTGGATGTGACTTACAGACTGAAAAGCAGCTAACAAAATCAGGACGTGGTTCCTTTGACTGCCGAGTTGAGCAGAACATCAATATCATAGGTGTTCGATGGCTTGACACAAAGATGGTGACCCTGATGTCAACCTTTGCTGGTGTTCAACCCATTGATATGGCTAGGCTTTGGGACAAAACTGCAAACGTGCACAAAGATGTTACCAGGCCTTTCATCATCAATGAGTATAATAGCCATATGGGTGGAATTGACCTATTATGCACTCACTGCCCGCTACAAGTTTCCATTGAAGTCAAGAAGGTGGTACCTATATATTTTTTGGCATTTCATTCAACTTGCCGTAATCAATGCCTGGCTGTGGTATCGCTGAGACAGTGACCAAGCAAGGGTAGCAAGTGGACTGGT
>NC_051416.1:37451063-37452058 GCF_015228065.2 Penaeus monodon
GAGTATGATGTCACATATATATTTCTTTAAACCTTTTACTCCATAAATCCAAAATATTTTATTCCTTTCCTTCCTTGGGTCTTCCCTCACGGCCAATTTGTCTCTTGGCTCAAAAGATTTCCCTTGTATCTTTTCCGGAACTGTAAGATCCTTCCTCGCCTTAGCATTGCTTTCTAGGTTAAAAAGATTTAATTCATTGTCCTTTCCGTTTTTCTTTCCTCGCGAGATATATATTTTTTATGTTTTATTGACCAAACTCGCAAAAACTTCAAGATGAAACCCGTAAAATTTTTCCCGTATTAATTTGCTTTCTTGTAAAGCGCTTATGGAAAAAACTTTCACGATAAAAGATGAATTTTTAAGCTATAAGTTTTAAAGCTCCAGCTTCTGGAATAGTTATTGCATCCATATTTTTCAAGGACGAAGGTAAAAGTTCATGTTTGTAAAGGATATAATATCGATTGGTCATTTACTTACTAATCGCAGGTTTTACAGATTGTGAGGAAGCTCTATTGGTAATAAACATGTCACTGAAAAGGAAGTTCCATAACAGCGACACCGGAGGTGTTATAGATGGTAAAGAGACGTGTCTGAGGATTGTGGTTTGGGATCATAACGTCAGTGCGGTACATTCGCGAGCTTCACTTACAGCTGTATTTATGCGTACACCTCCTCCCCTTGGTCTGTTTATCTAATCATCTATCTGTCAGTGAGTCAGTCAATGTATCTGAAGGATAGTCGTAATTGTTCAAGGCCTCCCATCCCGACGCTAAACTCTTCTGCGGTAAAAAAAGTGTGGAAGAGTTGGGGGGGGAATAAGGGAAAAAATAGGCGTGAAACGAGAGAAGGAAGGGCAAAGGGGAGCAAAAGGACAATGAATGACACATAGAAAGGGGGGGAAAATTTTAAAGGAAGGGACGGAATGAGCACCCAAGGGGAGACCAGTTTTAAGTGAGACTAAATGGAGGCATTGCGATGAATGGGGACAGCAAATA
>NC_051416.1:37457458-37457542 GCF_015228065.2 Penaeus monodon
ATGTGTGACAGGAATGATTTCGTGCTATCAAAGAAAAGATGAAGTGGAACCCAAAGTATTGAGGGGTAACTTGGTTGAAATTTC
>NC_051416.1:37458042-37458436 GCF_015228065.2 Penaeus monodon
CGTCCCTTTTGATCTTTTGTTGGCCTCAACAAATTGTCAAACTTTTTGGCTTCGTGTGACCAAGTTTTCAATTAGTTTTTTTTTTCTTAAATACGAAATTTTCTCACGATGAGCGAGTACAGTTTAAAAAATCATTTTGGGGTTTCACGTTAGGGCAGGGGACTTGGAAATTGCAGAGGTTAACCGAGGTTCACGTCACGAGATTTTATTGTTGTTATCCTAACGTCGCTTTTGAATGTTTATCTCTCTATCTCTTCCCCTCCCCTCTCTCTCATTATTACCACATTTATAATAATGTAAGGAAAATAATAACCTGACCAAATACCTTTAATGATGCTGTACATTCTATTGCCCCTAACTTCTCTATGGTGGCTCGTGACATGCATCAATATCG
>NC_051416.1:37458559-37458819 GCF_015228065.2 Penaeus monodon
AACTTTAGGGTTATCTTGATTCGTTATTGCTCATAGTCTTTCATGTCCTTAATTATAATGACTGAATTAATATTTCGTAGTCATTAGCTTATTCATATTTGCTTAATTATTATCACCGGATATTTATTTTCATAGCAGGGTACAATGAATTATTTTGTATGGTTATTAAAGAAAGAAAATCAAGTCAGGGTACGTTGTGGTATTTTACAAGATCAACAACAAAAAAACTGTAATCCAAACCAGAAAATATATATCACAGC
>NC_051416.1:37459064-37459132 GCF_015228065.2 Penaeus monodon
CCATCTCCCACGGCAGATGAGACGGAAAGCCTCAGCGTCAACTCATCAGGCGAAACCTCGCCCGATTG
>NC_051416.1:37459247-37460918 GCF_015228065.2 Penaeus monodon
CACTGGCCAGGATCCAGGTAGGGACGGGATACAGACATGGAAACAATCAACTGCGGACACACAAGCAGGCGATTAAGCAAATTGAAAAGAAACAACAATTAGTAAGGCATATGGGAGAAATCTGTATATTATTTTTTGATTTGAGACCGAGTAATCACAGGGTGCAAATCGGGAAAAATCAAACCAAAAAATAGAATCTGACCGAACAGGAGAATCAAAATCCTGTGGCAACAACGAAAATTCAGCATCACAAGGAAAACAACTTCAATTGGTTTACATGAACATTTCTTTCTGCAAATAGTGGAGACATCACAAATGATGAAAGTTACCAGACTGGTGATCCGAATTATTCTACATGGGCACAACCACCTAGGATTCAAGACACGACTGACACCTTGAACTTGATCATAAGAACATCGCAATACAAGAGATCCAACATTAATTTTCTGTTCGCGAACTTTTCTTTTGTAATATTTAGCATTTATTTCTCGTGTCTTGCAAGAAGTCACAGATGCTACTTGAGGAGCCTGAGAAGATGATCGGCACTTGTATCATCTTCATTCGTGGTAACACGGTTTGTAAGCCCAACTGGATAAGTGTATGAATGCCCCATATACAGGAACAGAAGTTGGTTATTAATTGATCTGTGAAATGCAGTGTTAAGTGCATACCGCACTTGGGGTACATAGTCATCCCATGACAAGGGAGCATCATCACAGTGGGTAGCTATTTCATCTTTTGAGCATGTATTCAGACTTCAGAAAATAATTTTGTTATTGAATTCAGAAACCACTGTCTGTAGTTAACATTCTAGGACTCCATAGATGGTGTAAAATATTGTTCCACAAAGGCATCAGCTATTGTCGGGGCACTTATATTTGGAAGAGAAATAATTTACAAATACCTGCTCATGTGTTCTATTATGGACAGAAGGTAATTGTTTCCATGATATGAGCTGTGGAGATCCATCAGATCTGCACTATTCTGTCCAAAGGAGAAGTGACAACAGGTATTTGTGAAAGTTAACGTTTAGCTTTACAGTTCCTCTTTGCTTTTTACATTGAAGACAGGCATTGACATATTCCTTTTTAACTAAAAGCATGTTCTTGAAATAATAATGTTCTTTTAGTTTGTGGTACGTCCGGAAAATACCAGGATGGGTTGCTATAGCAGAAGCATGGGCAATTCTTAAAGCTTTTTTCTGTAGTGCCTTAGGTATGACCAGTCAGAACATATCTTTAGATGATATAACACAACATCTTTGAGTTCAAATTCATCTAAGAATGTTGTTAGACGTTTTTTGGTAATGTAGAGCTTTACAGGAAATTTATAATCTTGTGCCATACTGGTCTTTAAGTTGTGCTTTTCTTAAAACAGTTGGTTCCGCTATGGCAAGGACAATAGATGCAATATCACAGCTTAGAACATCAGGATGTGGTGAATAGATATCTTTCCATAAACAATATGGTAAGAGTATTCCATCAGCGAGACACATGTAGAGACTTGGTCCTTTGGATGAAAATATAGGTTAATGGTCTGTGATCAGTTATAATGGTGTAGGATTTACCATAAGATATACACAGATTCTATTATAGCAAGAGCTTCCATGTCAGTAACGCTGTAACGAATTCTGATCCTCTTATGCCAGTTATATGTAACAGCACAGAGTTA
>NC_051416.1:37460984-37461701 GCF_015228065.2 Penaeus monodon
AAAATCAGGTCTTTGCAATACTGGGGCCATAAGTTAATAGATGTTGAAGCTGACGAAAAGCTGCATCTTGTTCTGCATTCCATTTGAATGGCTGGCTGGAGCTGCGATAGTAGCAAAGTTTGGAATCTGGTAACAAAAGAAGCCAATGCATCCCAAAAATCTGTAAACTCCAGTTACGTCTGTGGGTGGAGGAAGTTAATTAATGGACCAAACTTTATCTGGTTTGGAAGATGTGCCATTCCACAGAAATTCTGAAACCCAGGAACTTAAAATCCTTAACAGTGAAGCTGCATTCATTCAAATTCAGCTTTAGACCTGCTTTGTTCATTAAGGCAAGAGTTTTCATTTAGATGATGTTGTTCAAAGAAAATATAACATCATCTAAATATGCTAGAGTATGTTTCCTAGCACAGGATATAAGACCATATGATGATTCTTTGAAAGGTGGCAGGGGCAGTCTTCAAACCAAATGACATTGATCTGAACTGCCATAATGTGGACCCATCTGAAAAGGCCGTTTTCTCCCGGTTTTCTGAACAAACTGTTATACTCCAGTAAGCAGCTCTTGCGAATAAAATACTAAAATAGGTGTTATAAAGAATTTCATCAAGTCTCGGTAATGGGTAAGAATCACTTACAATTTAGCATTCAGATTACGATGATCTACACAAAAACATAGACTGCCATCTCGTTTCCTTACTTGGACAACTGGCGGTG
>NC_051416.1:37461758-37461883 GCF_015228065.2 Penaeus monodon
AACTCAGGTCCATCCACAAATGTGATTCACAAACATCATGGCTCTATGACTTTGGCATCAAACATTTCTTTATGTCTTCTTAATACCTCTCTTCAGAGTGTGGCAATCTCCACCCTTTGGTGCAA
>NC_051416.1:37467427-37467568 GCF_015228065.2 Penaeus monodon
AACACGGGTTAACTTGAATCACAGGGTAAACCTGACAATATACGTTTCATTTATTCATTTATTCAAGAAGAGGAAAGCGCCATGCAACACTGTCTGGATGCTGACTGCCGCGGACGGTCTGCGCGCGTAACTGCAGTGCGG
>NC_051416.1:37471320-37471407 GCF_015228065.2 Penaeus monodon
CCATGCAGTGGGGGATTCCAGGTCACGGCACTCACATACAAGAGAAAACAAGAGAGATGTGAAATTATTAAATCAGGACTACCCCAC
>NC_051416.1:37471880-37471954 GCF_015228065.2 Penaeus monodon
TTTTATTACAGGCGACACTATGCTCCTGGCAAGATAGTGTCCTCACACAAATTACTGGGTATGAGTGGCAATAG
>NC_051416.1:37472042-37472230 GCF_015228065.2 Penaeus monodon
ATAGTATATAAAACGATAAAACTTGTACTCCTAAGTGCGCATTTTCCATTAGTTTATAGAATCGGGCTCTTACCATCGACTAGTCATACCAAAGAAGGGGGGGAGGGGTACAGTAGCAGACAAGAAGTCGGTGAAAAGTCCCAATACAACCCTCCCGGGCCCTGGGTCATATGGTCCGATATTTCAGT
>NC_051416.1:37480036-37480761 GCF_015228065.2 Penaeus monodon
CCAATACACATCAGGCACTCTCCTCACCCCCATTGCCGGTCAATATCTGCTTAGGTGGTCCTAAAAGAGTTATAAAAGGATTATAAAATCCATGAAGAACCGTTTCTATCGTCTTATTCCTGAGTGGGACAAATTGTAAGAATCTAGAGTGGTAGTCCGCTATTGACAGAATATAACGATAGCAACCCACAGAAGCTCGGAAATCCAAGAGACCTGGAGATACGAGCTCTAATGAGCTACTGGGTGGAGGCCGACACTGCATCTTGGCACTTCACATGAACCTTTCCTGTGCTGGCAAACTGTACAGTGCTGCACATACCATTTGCATAACCGGAACATGTTGGGAAAGTAGGTATTTTGTAAATTGTGATATGTGCACAGAGCACCAGGGTGAGCTGCAGTTGGATGGTCATGAGCGAGATGTAAGGCTTGTGACTGCAGCGAATGAGGAACGCATACCTGCCTGATAATAAGGGCTGGCAAGGATTTCAGGTGATACAAAACTCCATCATCAAGTTCAAATTCTTGAAGGGGTGCTGGCAAGGCCCTTCGACGAAGTTTCTTGCCTTCTAAGAATTCTATGATCTCCTTCCAGAGGGCCTCTTTCAAATGATGTTCACATAGTACTGTAGAGGCGAGTGTGGCAAGGTTGACAGGAGTGTTCTGAGAAGATCATTAACAGTAAGGCCCTCATCTGGTGAGCATGGCAAAGAGTCTGTAAAAGA
>NC_051416.1:37480968-37485014 GCF_015228065.2 Penaeus monodon
AAGAGCCTCAAGGTCTATGGCAGGGTAACAAGACTCTGCATCCTTCAATATCCTCGACCAATATGAAGCAGCCTGCGGTTCTCCATTATCACTGTGCTGAATTAGAACTGCATCGAAAGCCTGTGCAGATGCATTGGTATGAATTTCAAAATGTCGCTCAAAATCAGGCAGACGTAAAACAGGTGCTGACACAAGGGCAGCTTTAAGGTCTTGAAAGGCCTTCTCTGCTTCTGGTGACCATGTGAATGTCACCCCTTTCTTTGCAAGTTGTGTCAATGGATGAACAACATTGACAAAACCCTGAACACATCGCCGAAAGAACCCACATGCCCCCAGGAAGCGGCAAACCTCACATATAAATCTGAGACATTTCATATCCTTTATGGTCTAAACCTTATCAGGATTGGGTAATACTCCATCAGGGCCTACCACAAAACCAAAGAACTCTATCTGATGCTTTGCAAAGAGGCATTTAGCAAGATTAAGTTTCACACCAGCCTCATCCAGCAGCTCTAGTGTTTCAGTAAGATTACTTAGATGGCTTTCAAATGTCTTACTGGCCACAACTACATCGTCCAAATATGCTAGCGTGTGTCTCCCAAGCACAGTCGACAGCACAACATTCATCGTCCTCTGGAAGGTAGTTGGGGCCGTGGATAACCCAAAGGGCATTCGTTGAAACTGGAAGAGTCATGCTGCTCCATCAGTAAATGCTGTTTTTGGCCTCTCTTCCTCAGCTACTTCTATTGCCCAGTATGCTGCTCTACTGTCCAGTACGGTATACCATAGCTTGCCTGTCAAGCTGTCTATGACCTTAAACTATAACTATCGGCAGCAGTGACATGATTCAAGCCCCGGTAGTTAACAGAACTAACTGACTCATTTTTTTCCCTCACTAGCACTATCGGGGAGAGCTAGGGTGACGTGGAAGGCTCAATCACCCCTTGTTTCAAAATTGTGTCACACTCGTATCAACTCCTTGGTTGCCTGAGGCAGACGCTACTGCCTAACACACAGGTTGGTCTGTAGTCGTTATAATGTGGTGCTGTATACCGAGCACCTTCCGCAAAACTTTACAGAGTTCCTTTTGTTGCTCACTTACAAAATAGCTATCTACTAAAAATACGTCTGCCTTATCTGGAGGGAGGACAGAATCACCTGCCATACTTTTCAAGACCCAGGGGCTAGTTCATCTGTGTCTAATTCATCAAGAGAGTGTACCTGAGTAGTGGCATCAATGAAATGGGGTTGTGAAAACTCGGCTTCCACTGGGCTGAAATCTTTTCCTGCATGTCCAGTTGAGGGATGAGATAATGTATCCTCCTTTGCCCTGGCTTCTTTTCCTGTCACACTACCATTTGCATTGACATCCACCAATTGGTCTACTCCTACTTGCTCTGCAAAACCTATACAAGTACCCTGTGTCAGTTTCCTCGGTTTTGCATCTGGTTTTATCACCCAAACTGACGTTCTCCTGCCCTGTACAGTAGATATGGATCGAGGGACAAGGAACTTTGGGTTTGTTCCTTCCACTAGAATTGCTTTAGACTCTGGGAGGCCTCTAGCAACAGCTGCACTAACAAACTGTCTGGACTGAGGCCCAATCAGCTCAGTATGAACCACATGAACTGGAGCTATGCAGAGGGTCTGTGTTGCTCTTCTTTCTTTAGCACACAGTCCAAACTTTCCTCACCAGTATATTTGACTGAGAAATTGACTCCACCTAGCAACAAATAAGCTTTGAAAGATTTGTTATTGGTAACTAATTTCATGTCTAGCCGACGTAAGAAATCCATTCCCATAAGAAATGTCATGGAAAATTAATCTCCTCAGCAACACAGACACGACGCAAAAGTTTTGATTTACTGATAGTAAAACCTACATCCATTTCCCCCAATACTGACATTGCAGCCCCAGCAACACCTTGAAGGGTCTTGCTACTTTTCAATATCTTTGGGTCAGGCAAATTAGAGGCTACTGAAGCTTAGAGAATGGTGACATTGCTAACTGTATCAACAAATGCTGTCAGGATTTCATTATTGACTTGAACCTGGATTGTTGGCCTCCCTTTGGGAAAGACAACTTGTGTGCTTATGTGGCGAAAGGTTTCTTCTGCCGGCAGGAAGTGATGTCGTGGCCTGCCGCATGATGGCGCTGCGAAATGACCCCGTTCACCACAGACATAACACAAACCCTGACCCCTCATACACTCCAATGCAGTGTGACTGCTAACCCTATGATAAGTACACCACTTCTTAGGGCGCACTACCTGAAATTGCCGTTGCCGAGAACTCGGCCGGCCTCTGTCACCATCAAAAGTATGGGAATTACCTGAAGAATCTGTTCGAGTTACTGGGTAGCCTGAACAGAAAAAGGGTTATCAGAGTAAAACTCGAGACCAGGAATACATTCAGCAGGTAAAGGATGTGCAGTAGTCAGTCCAGGCACACTGGACACGCTCAGCCATGGCTTGTGCTGAGGAGAATGTTTGCAAAGAAAGCTGGCACTGCAACCTCTCAGGCAAGCCAGCCTTGAAGGTCCTCCCGATGAGTCCCTAAGCATCGCCTAACTCATGAGGATAATCCCTCACACCTTGGAATACTGCCATTTCGACCTGCTGATAATAGTCAAGAGGTGCCTGACCAGGGATCATTCTACTCTGTGACAACATCTCTAAGAACCTTTCACTGGTGCAGGTACTCCTAAATTTCATGCGAAGCTAAGCTTTGAATTCTGTCCAGGCAGTAATAAAGTCAAACATCTGGGAGAGGAACAAATATTGTGCATATCCCCTAGCCCTAGCTTTGGCAACGCAAATAACAGTATCATCCATTGGAGGTCTTGCTAAGGCCTCAATGGTACTAATCCAGGCCTCTACTTCCTGGTTACGAACCAGGGGCATTGATGCTGGTGTATCCCCCTTGAATATTGGCACCACCTCACGTCCCAAATAAATATGATGAAGCGTGTGATTAGAACCTGCCGTCATGGGTAACTGCCCTACTGAATGACAGCAGGCTTGTGGTTGTGGCCTGGGGCGGCATGATTCACGGGTGTCAGGCCCTCCCGAATGCCCGCTAGCTGACTGGGGAGGTGATACGTTCCCCCAAGAAAGTTTGGGAGTGGATGCCCCAGAGTGAGGCTCATGCGGAGTTCATAATTGCAGCAACTCTTCTCATAGATGTCTATTCTGCCCTTCTATGGTATCTATCCTGTGCAGAGCAGCCTCTAATTGTGCCTGAAGTACCCCTAATTCCACTGCACCAGCACCCTGTAGAGGGGCACTACCATCACCTGTCTGCATGGACTCCCCCTCGGGAGCCACGTGGCTTCCCTGTACGCCATGGACCGGCATAATAGCAACACTAAGTTCGACTGGAGTATTACCACGACTGCCCTTCTGACCGCTTTTCTTAGCCATCAGCCCCTTAGAAATACAAGCAAGAGACCTTCTATGAGCGCGGTTACAGGTATTTACTATTCCCCGAGAGTCTTTGCTCAACAGCTCAGCACAACCATAAGAAACCAAGTCATCTGATAATTTAACACTCGGCACTGTAGAAGACACATGACGCGAATATACATGAAAATGCGAAAATCTTAACAGCACCGAGTATGACGGTGTTACCACTGAACACAACAGTATGCACATTGCAACACCATAACACCATGTGCTACACAGAGGCAGGGCATCATTCACCATAATACTTCCACTCGCAGCATCAACAAAATAAGATATACGCATTCACGCCACTAACTCTCACTGGTCATATATTACCATGCTCTGTCGCTCGTTGTCGCT
The DNA here is from genome assembly GCF_015228065.2 of Penaeus monodon. NCBI lineage: Eukaryota > Metazoa > Arthropoda > Malacostraca > Decapoda > Penaeidae > Penaeus > Penaeus monodon. Next base: position 37,484,771 of record NC_051416.1, read on the forward strand.
TTGCCCATAGTTCACACAGGAACTAGGTGTAAGGCAGGGCTGACCTTCAACACCACAATATCACAATATCAGCACCAGCACATCACAAGCTCCGAGTGCAGGGGAAAGCAGTATCCCAAAATCTCATACAATACACAAATAAAAAAAAAAAAACATTAAAAACATGAGCAAATCCAGTATATCAGTGACAATCCAGCTTTATCATCCTAAACAATCAACTTTATTATGTTACCAACGTTACAAT
>NC_051416.1:37486192-37486470 GCF_015228065.2 Penaeus monodon
AATAAAATATGAAATGTATAAATTGTAAAAGCATGTAACTAAAATTTTATTAAAATTACATCTAAAATTACGTAAAACGTTTTTGAAAAAAAAAAAAAAATTATTCTAAAAAAAATCTAAAAAAAAAAAAAAGAATACGGTAGAAACAAAGATAAAAAATTTAAATTCTGGATATGTTCGACTATAGCCGTAAGGGGGACGTATTTGACTAGCAAAACACACGAAACATTAAGAAAACCAGCCATCTATTACATACCACCGCTCGCCCCCTAAATCCT
>NC_051416.1:37487180-37487254 GCF_015228065.2 Penaeus monodon
TTTTATTACAGGTGACACTATCCTCCTGGCAAGATAGTGTCCTCACACAAATTACTGGATATGAGTGGAAATAG
>NC_051416.1:37487347-37487460 GCF_015228065.2 Penaeus monodon
CATAGTATATAAACCAATAAAACTTGTACTTCTAGGTGCGCTTTTTCCATTAGTTTATTGAATCGGGCTCATACCATGGACTCGTCATACCAAAGAAGGGGGGGGGGGTTACC
>NC_051416.1:37488812-37488878 GCF_015228065.2 Penaeus monodon
CACTTTGCCATACCACTTGTTCGAGTGAACACTGTGACCATTGCCTCGTGAGCAGAAAAGGATTTA
>NC_051416.1:37489198-37489564 GCF_015228065.2 Penaeus monodon
GAGCATAATTAGATAATGTAATAAATTCAAAGACGAAGTACACCATTTTAAACAAAAGATCCTTTACATCAGTAAAAGATCAGTAAAAAAATCAGATAAAAAGATCAATAAAATTAAAGTAAATGTATGGTAAAAGAAGAGTAAAAAGATCAGTAAAATGTAGTAAAAGTATGGTAAAAGTAGAGTAAAAGATCAGTAGATTAGTAAAAAGAGATCAGTAAAAAGAGATCAGTAAAAAAAGATCAGTAAAAAGAGATCATTAAAAAGAGGTCAGTAATAAAAGATCACTAAAAAGAGATCAGTAAAAAGAGATCAGTAAAAAAATATATATATAGTAGAGGGTACAGTAGATATTCAGTAAAAAAT
>NC_051416.1:37496035-37496105 GCF_015228065.2 Penaeus monodon
CCGGAGTTTAGTGTAATTTTAGAATTTTCTCAGAGTAATCTTATTCTCTCTTTTGTTCTTTAATGATCTT
>NC_051416.1:37496301-37496413 GCF_015228065.2 Penaeus monodon
ATAGATTTGGCCATTCGGTATGGGTTTACACACACGACCTGAGGCATGAGTGACCTGGTCGTGAAGACGGACGTATCGGTGTAAGACTTAATAAGTTCGTGCATCCAAATCA
>NC_051416.1:37496495-37496562 GCF_015228065.2 Penaeus monodon
CACTGATATTCAAGAGAACCTCATTTACATATAAAAACAAGTTCAGGAATTCCAAAAAACATAAGTA
>NC_051416.1:37497215-37497353 GCF_015228065.2 Penaeus monodon
ACTTACACTGTATTTAAGAGTATTAATCCTTCAGATTTGCTCTTCCTCTATTCGAGTTTATTATTACGTAATTTCTTCAGAAGATCATTGACAGGGGAGGCTCCCCGCAAAATTGAGAATGAATTCCCGGTAAAAAGA
>NC_051416.1:37497654-37498214 GCF_015228065.2 Penaeus monodon
GGTTCTGACGGCAGTATCTGCCAGTAGCTCTTGCATAGATCGATTTCCGGGAATATGCAGTCGCCGACAAAGTTACCCAGCACTCCATCAAGAGTAGGCATCGGCGTCGAATCGAAAAGACTTACATCATTGAGCGCTCGGAAGCCTACACAAAATCGCGAAGTGTTATTAGATATCTTTATGAGAATCAGGGGCGAACAATAGGGTGAATCACAGGGTTTAATTACTCTTAATTTTAGCATCTGCTCCACTCATTTTTAAATGCTTTAATAAATGATGAGGAACAGAGTAGGGCTTACGGTGAACTGGAATGTCCATAGTTAGTGTGATGTCATGAATAACTGCGCTAGTTATACCGGGCTCATCCGAGAATACGTCAGAATATTTGTCAAGCAATCCATTAAGTTGACATTTTTCTTCACAATCGAGATGGTTGCTTATGTTAAACTTGCTTTCAGATTTGTCTAGAACAATACTATCACAAGTATCTTTGGCTACTTTGCTATCATCCACTATACACATATGACAAACCTCGTCTTTACTCTTATCTTTGCCCTCCT
>NC_051416.1:37498647-37499142 GCF_015228065.2 Penaeus monodon
TCAACCACGGGACTTTTCGGGACTAATGGCACTTTCTGTATTTTGCCTTTAGGTGTAGATTGTTGACATACGTGTCAGGACCTACAGTATTGTTTTATATCCGAACCAGTTCCAGGCCAGAAAAGAATCATGAAAATCTTGTTTGCAGTTTTCCAACGAGAAAAGTGTCCAGAAACAACAGAATCGTCGAAAGCTACTGGGCGTGACTAACTGTTTCCTCCCGCTTTCATGATCAAGTTTACTCGAAATATACTTTCTGTAAATGATACCGTCAATTTCGTCATATTTGACAGTTCTGTTTTTTACATTTACTGCCGATTTACTAGCAACTTTATTTCTAACATCCCTCAAAATCTGATATTTACTTTATGCATCTATTAATTCCTTCTTAGAGATATCTTTAAGAGATAAATCAGAAACAACAAGTGGCACGCATCTTCATAGCTTGATTTTAATTCATTTGTTATGTCAACAGAAAGCGCCTTTATTCGCAAT
>NC_051416.1:37499291-37499400 GCF_015228065.2 Penaeus monodon
CAGTTGATATGATAGAACACCCCAAATCAAAATAAGCATCTACTTCCCAGCCTTCCCAGTGACACAAGATGCAAGATTAGACTAAAACAAGTTAACGTGTATTGGGAGG
>NC_051416.1:37499631-37499696 GCF_015228065.2 Penaeus monodon
GAACGGGCTCATACCATGGACTAGTATACCAAAGAAGGGGGGGGGGGGTTAAACCGTGGAGGATG
>NC_051416.1:37501174-37501242 GCF_015228065.2 Penaeus monodon
CCCCCTCCTTTTTCCCTACCCCTTTTTGAGTAACCTGTTACCATTGCCTCGTGAGCAGAAAAGGATTT
>NC_051416.1:37501569-37501892 GCF_015228065.2 Penaeus monodon
AATAAATTCAAAGACAAGTACACCATTTTAACAAAGATCCTTTACATCAGTAAAGATCAGTAAAAAATCAGATAAAAAGATCAATAAAATTAAAGAAATGTATGGTAAAAAAGAGTAAAAAGATCAGTAAATGTAGTAAAAAGTATGGTAAAAGTAGAGTAAAAGATCAGTAGATCAGTAAAAAGAGATCAGTAAAAAAAGATCAGTAAAAAGAGATCATTAAAAAGGGGTCAGTAATAAAAGATCATAAAAAGAGATCAGTAAAAGAGATCAGTAAAAAAATATATATATAGTAGAGGGTACAGTAGTATTCAGTAAAAAAT
>NC_051416.1:37507809-37507928 GCF_015228065.2 Penaeus monodon
TAATTTTTTATTTAATATTGCACACAATTTATGTAATGTATGGGTATAAATATATAATAATATTTTATTATAATATATATTTTAATTATAATAATTATATATGTGTGTGTGGGGGGTGT
>NC_051416.1:37508201-37508704 GCF_015228065.2 Penaeus monodon
TGGGTTTGGTCCCCGGGGGTTGTGAATTTTTGAATTTTCTCAGGTAATCATTCTCTTTTTGTTCTTTAAAGTTTATGGGGAAACGTGGTTTAACTTTAAAAAAAATATAACAATTTGTTCACTCAATTTTTAGAAAAGAATATTCAAAACACAAAAGGGTTTTGAATTTTTCCCGAATTTTAAATACCTTTTCCCTTTAAATATGAAAATAAAAATACCAAAATTTCTGATCGCACGTAGAATGGAATGGGCACTATAGATTTGGGCCCTTTGGTATGGGGGTTTCACACACGACCTGAGGCATGAGTGACCCGGTGGGAAGAGGGCTTTCGGTGTAAAATTAATAAATTCGTGACCAAAACATTAGGGGAACTGAAAAAAAGAAATAAAATATTAAAATTAAAAGCCTAGACTTTCCATACCCGTATGTTTAATCTTCACTGATATTCAAAAAACCCCATTTCATATAAAAAAAATTTTGGAATTTTAAAAAAAAATAAATA
>NC_051416.1:37508877-37509028 GCF_015228065.2 Penaeus monodon
AGCAAAAACTCCCTATTTCGATTTAAAAGTGTCGATTTTAAAAGGAAAGGGGGGGTTTTACTTTTTCAAGGAACAAATGGCATATCGGCCCAAAATTTATCACTATATTTAATTATTTGAATCAAAAAAGTATGCTGCAGCCTAAGGATAT
>NC_051416.1:37509137-37513099 GCF_015228065.2 Penaeus monodon
GCTTAAACCCCACCCAAAAACAGCGTATCTTTTTTTAGTCTACAAAAGTCGGCGACATATGAAACGGCAGTAAATACCCTTAGATTTCTTAGTAGAACGCGCCTAACCCTTTGTCAGAGCATCGTTCTTAAGAAAAATTTTTTTCATGATTAGGTAAAGAATAGGGGCATTATTACACTGTATTTAAGAGTATAATCCCCTTAGATTTGCTCTTCCCCTTTTTCGAGTTTATTATTTCGTAAATTTTTTCAGAAAATTTGAAGGGGGGCCCCGCAAAAATTTAGAATGAATTCCCGGAAAAAAAAACGAACGGTTCCTAAGAAAGATCGTAAATTTTTTCTTCGTGGGGGAGAGGTAAAACGAGAAAAGCTTTTCACTTTTTCGTCAAAAGGGGGGCAAGCTTATTCCCAAAGAAATCCAAGGCATTTAATTTTTCGTATCCAAAAAAAACATTTACAAACCCCGCTGAAAACCGATTAAGCGTCTTTTAAATGTCAAAACCCGTTTTACTATGCTACTATATTTTCAAAAAAACGTCTATATTTTTCAGTGAACAAAAATTTTTTCTAGATAGTAAAAAGTTTCACAGGGGTTTGGGGGCGGCGTATCTGCCCCGAGCTTTGCATAGACGTTTCCCGGGAAAATGCAGTCGCCGAAAAGTACCGCCTCCCAAAAGTAGGGATCGGGTCGTCGAAAAGATTACATCATTGGGGCGCTCGGAAGCCTACAAAAATCGCGAAGTGTTATTTGATTCTTTATGAGAATCAGGGGCGAACAAAAAGGGGGAAACAAGGGTTTAAATTTCTCTTAAATTTTTGCATCTCTCCACTATTTTAAAAGCTTTAAAAAGATGAGGAACAGAGTAGGCTTACGGTGAAAAGGAATGTCCAAAAAGTGTGTTCTGAATAACTGCGCTATTTTTCCCGGGTCACCCAAATACGTGAAATTGTCAAACTCCCTTAAGTTTACTTTTTCTTCACATCGAGATGGTTGCTTATGTTTTAAATTGCTTTTAGTTTTTCTAGAAAAATCTATCCAAGATCTTTGGTCTTTGCTATCACCACCTAACCATATGACAAAACCCCGTCTTACTCTTTTCTTTGCCCCCCTCACGTTTTTTTTTTGCTACTTTTATGATAAGATTTTTATTTACCAAGTAATCTACTATTTTTTGGCTTAAACACAGAAAAGAGCCTTTCCCCCCTGCATTTTTACCTTTTTGTGTGTGAAGGCAACAAAAAAGTACTTCGTTCCTTCTGCAAACACGTAACGTTTAGCACTTCGGTTAAACACTTGTACAGTTTGCTGTCCAGATGCAAGTTTTGCAGATTCCTCTAATTCTAATCATAAGTCTAGCAAATACTGATGTATTGTCTTTCCTCGTCATCTAAGCAAGAGTTAATCCACAGATTGTGCAAATAGATAGGGGTCCGTGCACCTGACAACCAAACAATTGGTTCGAAAGGCGAGAATCCCAAAACTAGCATTAGGATTCGCGATTATGAAAAAAACCCAAGGGAATATATCTATCTCAACCACGGGACTTTTCGGGATAATGGCACTTTCTGTATTTTGCCTTTAGTGTAGATTGTTGACATAGTGCCCAGGACCTACAGTATTGTTTTATATCCGAACCAGTTTCCAGGCCAGAAAAGAATCAGGGAAAATCTTGTTTGCAGTTTTCCAACGAGAAAAGTGTCCAGAAACAACAGAATCGTCGAAAGCTACTGGCGTGACTAACTGTTCCTCCCGCTTTCATGATCAAGTTTACTCGAAATATACTTTCTGTAATGATACCGTCAATTTCGTCATATTTGACAGTTCTGTTTTTTTACATTTACCTTGCCGATTTACTAGCAACTTTATTTCTAACATCCCTCAAAATCTGATATTACTTATGCATCTATTAATTCCTTCTTAGAGATATCTTTAAGAGATAAATCAGAAACAACAAGTGGCACGCATCTTCATAGCTTGATTTTAATTCTTTTTTATGTCAACAGAAAGCGCCTTATTCGCAATACCATTACTAAGATAAATCTGTAAAATTTTAAAGGGGGCTGCAACAGCGAGTTGCAGCCCCATTAAAGAATGCTGTTTAAAATAACATCTAATGCGAGGGAAGATTATTCCTACTCCAAGGTAGTCATAAAGAGTAACAATGTTATCTCCAGTTGATATGATAGAACACCCCAAATCAAAATAAGCATCTACTTCCCAGCCTTCCCAGTGACACAAGATGCAAGATTAGACTAAAACAAAGTTAACTGTATTGGGAGAAGATTTTATACCAGTAAGCGATTTCAAGTCAGGGTAGCTGGGATGAATATTACTTGTTACAGCTATGGCACACAACACAGGCTGAGATGGCTGGTTTCTCGCTAGTTTAACTATTAGAGTAATTAAAGTTCTTAGTTTTTAGCCTTCTTTGAGTGGACATAAATCTATTAGCTGCTTGTGTCATTTCACCCTAAGGAACACCTTAAGATCGGCAGGACATTTCCTCTTGCACATTGCTTAAAGTGACCCAGTTCGACAAATACTGCTTCATTCACGAGATTACTTACTCAACTGAGTAGGTTTTTAGCAACACATATTTTAGCTGATAATTATTATAATAATTGTGCAGTATCTCATCGGGTAAACTAACTTGGTGTTAGTTTTTAGCACTTTTCTTGTCAAGAATAACACCAAGCAAAAGTGATAGTTTTGAGCTATGCAGTTTTACAGTTCAGCTACTCTTTCGAAGCGTTTCAAGTAGTCGTCAACTTCCTCCTTGCCGTCGTTAAAGCAAGACAATTTTAACCGCGGGGACTCTCCTCTGCCAGTATGACTTTGGTTCTCCGACACAAACATTTAATTTAGCGAGCTCTAACTTGTGCGTTCTTTTCTTATCTGCTTCTAACTCCATCTGTTTAAGCCTCTAGAGCCCCGCGGGTCATATATGACCCGGGGAGTTAGGGGGGGTCACATGACCTAACATACTATTGGTCAACATTTATTTGACCTTTAAAGCCTAATGTCCCACCTGTGACCCCATTTTAGCTCATAACTTTGTGTATAGAACTGTTTGCGGAAACCCTGGCTTTAGTCAAATATCGTGGCCATCACAGCAGAGTGAAACCTGCAGAGACTTTTTGAAGACATGCTCTAAACTGCACCTAGAGGTAAGTAATCCGCAAAAGGCTTGATGAATATTTTAATAAAGTGTTATAGAAATTCGCAGTATTTATCTGTCTTGAGGATAAGTTAGTGAAAATTATGACTTTTTATCATATATGACCCATTGGGATGAATCAGTCTATGTTGGGGTCAAATATGACCCATTGGGCATCCAAGTCCCTAGTTCAAATCTCTTATGTTTTGAAATGAAATGCTAGTATTATATATATAATTCATTAGGTAATTAATGGAAATGGGTTAGTTTTCCTTCTTATTACTTTATGAGGCATCAGGAGGCTTATCTATGAAATTAACCCTTTCATATTTATATAAGTTGAAACAAATAAATTCAAATTTCTCTCTTCAGATTTCCTTTTCATGTCTTTTCGGTCAAATGGCTGGGAGCAGAAGATCCCCTCATCTAAGCATCAATTCTTTTTTTTTATCTACTTGACAATGGTGATGCTAGGGATATCAGAGATGATAATGAAAGTGATAACTAGGAAGACGACGATTATGTAGTTGTCCAGCCTAATAAAGATGAGGCGTTGAGTAGCAAAGATTCCAGTGGCAATGACTATAATGATGAAGATGACCAGCCCCTCTCTACCTTTGTGACAAGCAAAAAGGCAAATGGGCAGCATAAAAAGACCTATAAATGGAGAAAAAAGAACTTCGAGCCTAAATATCACCCCTTTTCACGGGAATTTCATTTCCCCAACCACTTTGTATCCGAGGCCCACTCCACACCCCTTTTGAGTACTTTCGGTGGTTCAAATAAATGAAATGATGACCCCTTT
>NC_051416.1:37513545-37514600 GCF_015228065.2 Penaeus monodon
TAACATTCAGAAAACTAGTACATGCATAAATACCACAGTGAAGGAGATTGAGCAAGTAATAGGCCTTGTATTTCATATGGGTATAACTCCAAATGCCTGGTATCTGTGTTTACTTTGGAGACGATACCCGCTATGGGTCAGTGGCAGATATAATTGGAAGGAACAGACTAGAACTGATTCCAAAATGTCTGCACTTTGTGGACAATGAAGCCTTTCTGATGAAAGTAAACAGACAAGCTATGGAAGATTCGACTATTTCATTAGGGAGCGGGCTTTTAGCCATCCCTGGGGAAGAAGCAATCAATTGGTGAATGATGATACCATTCAAGGGTCAATTCAGTCAAATCAGCAGTTATCTCCGAGGCAAGCCCAGTCCATGGGGATTCAAAGTCTGGTGCCGCTGCAGTACAGATGGAATACTTCATGATTTCGAGGTGTATCAAGGGAAAGCATGGTCGAAAGAAGAGACGAGTTCATTAAGTGTTACCAGAGAGGTCGTCAGAAAACTAGTGTAACCCCTTTCCCCAGCAGAAAAACTAAAAAGGTGTTTGCTAAACAATCTGTTTAATCTGTTGCACTGATGGAGGGAAAAGCAGAAGAATGGTTTTCAATACACTGGAAACAGCTTCATGCAAAACGCATTAGTGGATGTGACTTACAGACTGAAAAAGCAGCTAACAAAATCAGGACGTGGTTTCCTTTGACTGCCGAGTTGAGCAGACATCAATATCATAGGTGTTCGATGGCCCTTTACACAAAGATGGGGACCCTGATGTCAACCTTTGCTGGGGTTCAACCCATTGATATGGCTAGGGTTTGGGACAAAACTGCAAACGTTTCACAAAGATGTTACCCGGCCTTTCATCACAATGATATAATAGCCATATGGGTGGAATTGACCTATTTTGCACTCACTGCCCCCTACAAGTTTTCCCTTGAAGTCAAGAAGGTGGTACCTATATATTTTTTTGGGATTTCATTCAACTTGCCGTAATCAATGCCTGGCTGTGGTATCGCTGAGACAGTGACCAAGCAAGGGTAGCAAGTGGACTGGT
>NC_051416.1:37514987-37515974 GCF_015228065.2 Penaeus monodon
GTCACATAATATATTTCTTTAAACCTTTTACTCCATAAATCCATAAATATTTTATTCCTTTCTCTTCCTTGGGTCTTCCCTCACGGCCAATTTGTCTCTTGGCTCAAAAGATTTGCCTTGTATCTTTTCCGGAACTGTAAGATCCTTCCTCGCCTTAGCATTGCTTTCTAGGTTATAAAAAGATTTAATTTCATTGTCCTTTCCGTTTTTCTTTCCTCGCGAGATATATATGTTTATGTTTTATTTGACCAAACTCGCATAACTTCAAGATGAAACCCGTCAAATTTTCCGTATTAATTTGCTTTCTTGTAAAGCGCTTATGGAACAACTTTCACGATAAAAGATGAATTTTTAAGCTATAAGCTTTAAGCTCCAGCTTCTGGAATAGTTATTGCATCCATATTTTTCAAGGACGAAGGTAAAAGTTCATGTTTGTAAAGGATATAATATCGATTGGTCACTTACTTACTAATCGCAGGTTTTACAGATTGTGAGGAAGCTCTATTGGTAATAAACATGTCACTGAAAAGGAAGTTCCATAACAGCGACACCGGAGGTTGTTATAGATGGTAAAGAGACGTGTCTGAGGATTGTGGTTCGGGATCATAACGTCAGTGCGGTACATTCGCGAGCTTCACTTACAGCTGTATTTATGCGTACACCTCCTCCCGTTGGTCTGTTTATCTAATCATCTATCTGTCAGTGAGTCAGTCAATGTATCTGAAGGATAGTCGTAATTGTTCCAAGGCCTCCCATCCTGACGCTAAACTCTTCTGCGGTAAAGAGTGTGGAAGAGTGGGGAGGGAATAAGGGAAAAAATAGGCGTGAAACGAGAGAAGGAAGGGCAAAGGGGAGCAAAAGGACAATGAATGACACATAGAAAGGGGAGGAAAATTTTAAAGGAAGGGACGGAATGAGCACCCAAGGGGATGACCAGTTTGAAGTGAGACTAAATGGAGGCATTGCGATGAAATGTGACAGCAAATA
>NC_051416.1:37521382-37521491 GCF_015228065.2 Penaeus monodon
ATGTGTGACAGGAATGATTTCGTGCTATCAAAGAAAAGATGAAGTGGAACCCAAAGTATTGAGGGCTAACTTGGTTGAAATTTCCACGGATTTGATATGTATGTGTATG
>NC_051416.1:37521773-37522194 GCF_015228065.2 Penaeus monodon
AAGGAAGGAAAGCAATAACAATCGTCCCTTTCTGATCTTTCTGTTGGCCTCAACAAATTGTCAAACTTTATGGCTTCGTGTGACCAAGTTTTCAATTAGTTTTTTTTTTTCTTAAATACGAAATTGTTTCTCACGATGAGCGAGTACAGTTTAAAAATCATTTTGGCTTTCACGTTAGGGCAGGGCACTTGGAACTTGCAGAGGTTAACCGAGGTTCACGTCACGAGATTTTATTGTTGTTATCCTAACGTCGCTTTTGAATGTTTATCTCTCTATCTCTTCCCCTCCCCTCTCTCTCATTTATTACCACATTTATAATAATGTAAGGAAAATAATAACCTGACCAAATACCTTTTAATGATGCTGTACATTCTATTGCCCCTAACTTCTCTATGGTGGCTCGTGACATGCATCAATATCG
>NC_051416.1:37522318-37522581 GCF_015228065.2 Penaeus monodon
AACTTTAGGGTTATCTTGATTCGTTATTGCTCATAGTCTTTCATGTCCTTAATTATAATGACTGAATTAATATTTCGTAGTCATTAGCTTATTCATTATTTGCTTAATTATTATCAACCGGATATTTATTTTTCATAGCAGGGTACAATGAATTATTTTGTATGGTTATTAAAGAAAGAAAATCAAGTCAGGGTACGTTGTGTATTTTACAAGATCAACAACAAAAAACTTGTAATCTCAAACCAGAAAATATATATCACAGC
>NC_051416.1:37522826-37522893 GCF_015228065.2 Penaeus monodon
CCATCTCCCACGGCAGATGAGACGGAAAGCCTCAGCGTCAACTCATCAGGCGAAACCTCGCCCGATG
>NC_051416.1:37523007-37524678 GCF_015228065.2 Penaeus monodon
CACTGGCCAGGATCCAGGTAGGGACGGGATACAGACATGGAAACAATCAACTGCGGACACACAAGCAGGCGATTAAGCAAATTGAAAAGAAACAACAATTAGTAAGGCATATGGGAGAAATCTGTATATTATTTTTTGATTTGAGACCGAGTAATCACAGGGTGCAATCGGGAAAAATCAAACCAAACAATAGAATCTGACCGAACAGGAGAATCAAAATCCTGTGGCAACAACGAAAATTCAGCATCACAAGAAAACAACTTCAATTGGTTTACATGAACATTTCTTTCTGCAAATAGTGGAGACATCACAAATGATGAAAGTTACCAGACTGGTGATCCGAATTATTCTACATGGGCACAACCACCTAGGATTCAAGACACGACTGACACCTTGAACTTGATCATAAGAACATCGCAATACAAGAGATCCAACATTAATTTTCTGTTCGCGAACTTTTCTTTTGTAATATTTAGCATTTATTTCTCGTGTCTTGCAAGAAGTCACAGATGCTACTTGAGGAGCCTGAGAAGATGATCGGCACTTGTATCATCTTCATTCGTGGTAACACGGTTTGTAAGCCCAACTGGATAAGTGTATGAATGCCCCATATACAGGAACAGAAGTTGGTTATTAATTGATCTGTGAAATGCAGTGTTAAGTGCATACCGCACTTGGGGTACATAGTCATCCCATGACAAGGGAGCATCATCACAGTGGGTAGCTATTTCATCTTTTGAGCATGTATTCAGACTTCAGAAAATAATTTGTTATTGAATTCAGAACCACTGTCTGTAGTTAACATTCTAGGAACTCCATAGAGTGTAAAATATTGTTCCACAAAGGCATCAGCTATTGTCGGGGCACTTATATTTGGAAGAGAAATAATTTACAAATACCTGCTCATGTGTTCTATTATGGACAGAAGGTAATTGTTTCCATGATATGAGCTGTGGAGATCCATCAGATCTGCACTAATTCTGTCCAAAGGAGAAGTGACAACAGGTATTTGTGAAAGTTAACGTTTAGCTTTACAGTTCCTCTTGCTTTTTACATTGAAGACAGGCATTGACATATTCCTTTTTAACTAAAAGCATGTTCTTGAAATAATAATGTTCTTTTAGTTTGTGGTACGTCCGGAAAATACCAGGATGGGTTGCTATAGCAGAAGCATGGGCAATTCTTAAAGCTTTTTTCTGTAGTGCCTTAGGTATGACCAGTCAGAACATATCTTTAGATGATATAACACAACATCTTTGAGTTCAAATTCATCTAAGAATGTTGTTAGACGTTTTTGTGGTAATGTAGAGCTTTACAGGAAATTTATAATCTTGTGCCATACTTGGTCTTTAAGTTGTGCTTTTCTTAAAACAGTTGGTTCCGCTATGGCAAGGACAATAGATGCAATATCACAGCTTAGAACATCAGGAATGTGGTGAATAGATATCTTTCCATAAACAATATGGTAAGAGTATTCCATCAGCGAGACACATGTAGAGACTTGGTCCTTTGGATGAAAATATAGGTTAATGGTCTGTGATCAGTTATAATGGTGTAGGATTTACCATACAGATATACACAGATTCTATTATAGCAAGAGCTTCCATGTCAGTAACGCTGTAACGAATTTCTGATCCTCTTATGCCAGTTATATGTAACAGCACAGAGTTA
>NC_051416.1:37524743-37525461 GCF_015228065.2 Penaeus monodon
AAAATCAGGTCTTTGCAATACTGGGGCCATAGTTAATAGATGTTGAAGCTGACGAAAAGCTGCATCTTGTTCTGCATTCCATTTGAATGGCTGGCCTGGAGCTGCGATAGTAGCAAAGTTTGGAATCTGGTAACAAAAGAAGCCAATGCATCCCAAAAATCTGTAAACTCCAGTTACGTCTGTGGGTTGAGGAATTTAATTAATGGACCAAACTTTATCTGGTTTGGAAGATGTGCCATTCACAGAAATTCTGAAACCCAGGAACTTAAAATCCTTAACAGTGAAGCTGCATTCATTCAAATTCAGCTTTAGACCTGCTTTGTTCATTAAGGCAAGAGTTTCATTTAGATGATGTTGTTCAAAGAAAATATAACATCATCTAAATATGCTAGAGTATGTTTTCCTAGCACAGGATATAAGACCATATTGATGATTCTTTGAAAGGTGGCAGGGGCAGTCTTCAAACCAAATGACATTGATCTGAACTGCCATAATGTGGACCCATCTGAAAAGGCCGTTTTCTCCCGGTTTTCTGAACAAACTGTTATACTCCAGTAAGCAGCTCTTGCGAATAAAATACTAAAATAGGTGTTATAAAGAATTTCATCAAGTCTCGGTAATGGGTAAGAATCACTTACAATTTTAGCATTCAGATTACGATGATCTACACAAAAACATAGACTGCCATCTCGTTTCCTTACTTGGACAACTGGCGGTG
>NC_051416.1:37525518-37525644 GCF_015228065.2 Penaeus monodon
AACTCAGGTCCATCCACAAATGTGATTCACAAACATCATGGCTCTATGACTTTGGCATCAAACATTTCTTTATGTCTTCTTAATTACCTCTCTTCAGAGTGTGGCAATCTCCACCCTTTGGTGCAA
>NC_051416.1:37536043-37537535 GCF_015228065.2 Penaeus monodon
CTATTGAAATTGCTATTTCAATAAATATAATGTATTGAAGGCATTATGATATTAATTATTTGTGAGAAATATGATATATTTTCTATTGTTTAAGTGTACTCAAGATTTAAGTAAAGGAGTCTGCTATATGAAGCATCCCTTTGTCGTTTTGTTTTTGTCTCGTGAGGCATGGAAGCATAGGGATGCATTGTCTGGAGTCAATTTTGATAAGAAATTGTGATCATCTATGATATTGACAGCTGTGAAGAATCAGATTCGTGGTTGTGTTGGATTTGACTGCCCTGGTTTGGAATCTATGTAATCAATAATTATTGATTACATAGATTCCAAACATGATTATAATCATGTGGAGATGGCATTATGTAAGCTGAAATTCTCAGCTATTTTAATTTTATGAAATATTTTGTGTTCCTCTGGAATCATGCTGTGGCATTTATGAATTCTCCTTATTTGAATATTATCAAGTTCTGATTCTGTTATTACATTTATTGAACTTTTAATTGATTCTAAGGATTTATTAGGCTTTGTTTCCTGTATTGAGAGTTAATACTTATCTAATTATGTATATGCAGTTTAAGAAATCTGTTATTCATCTTTTGCCAATTCCTAGATATATGATTTCTCCGTTTCAGATTGAACCTTATCAACAATAAAGGTTTTACAACAATTGCTTAGTATTATTGGTGAACCAGTCCAACATATATCTCGTGTGATGATGGAATTAAGGTGATGCAGGTTGCCTATGATGAGGTTTGTGAATCTTATCATCACACTATTGAGGCAATCAATGAGAAAATGGCTAAACTCTTTGATAGATGTGATGATGATTGTGATGAAAAGATAGAGGAAAATGAGAAATATATATTTGACCTTGAAAGTGTGAAAAATCAAGAAAACTCAACATTAGTTAAGAAAATTGAGTCCCTCATTATATCCAGAAATGATAGTGATAGTGTCAGACTGAAGGTGAAATCTCTAGAACCTCCACAATTTAGTGGGAAAATAAGAGACTATCCTACTTTCCGTAGACTGACTCAGAAATTGTTTTTTGCGCTTGAAAATCTTGGTACGTGTTGTAGTCCAAAATGTGGTAGGTGTAAATTGTGAAAACTGCCCAGCAGGAATTAATGAATTTACTCATAAGGAAGGAAGAGAATTATCCTTAATCAATAAAGGCTTGAGTCTTGATCTAAAGAAAAATACATGAATAGTCACATACCCATGGATTAAAGATCCTGAAAAATTACCAAATAATATTACAGTGTCTTATGCCAGGTTAAAGTCTACTGAGAAGCGACTAAACAAATTAGGAGATCTGTGTGTCAAAGCTTATCAGGATCAAATGACAGATATGATTATGAGGAGTGTAGCTAGAAAACTTGAGCCTAAAATATTGCAGGAATTTAGATGACCAGTGCATTATATATCACACCATGAGGTACTGAAGCCAGAATCAACCTCAACCCCAATTACAATTGTATTCAACTCATCA
>NC_051416.1:37537643-37537916 GCF_015228065.2 Penaeus monodon
CAGATGGGTTTTGGAAAAAAGATCAACACACTCACACCGGTTCTTATGGGGGGATATAGATACTCAAAGAGAACCAGATCATTATGTACTTCAAACAGTAACCCTTTGGGGACAGGCCAAGTGGAGTAATCTCTATGATGGCTTTACGAAAGACTGCAGAGAATTTCAAAGACCAATACCCTAATGTGATTATCAAGAATTCTTATGTTGATGACATTTTACATTCTGTTTCAAATGTGATTGAAGCTACACATATGATGCGAAAGGCAGAGC
>NC_051416.1:37538118-37538194 GCF_015228065.2 Penaeus monodon
GAGAGAGGATGAGATACCTGAAGCATTCCCTACTTACTTAACAAAACGAATGATACTAAGTCAGACTGCATCACCA
>NC_051416.1:37538317-37538689 GCF_015228065.2 Penaeus monodon
GACTTCATGTATCATAAATGAAAGAGTTTGTTTATTGATATGTACCAATTAGAGACTATAAAATTTAAGAGATGTGTCCGCCCAGAAATGGCAGTGGGAAAGCCTATGTTGATTATGTTTTCAGGTCGAAGTTGTATCATCATTAGAGATGATATGTGTTATAAGATTCTGTATTTCCTTAAAGGACATAATGCTGAAGTATATATGTTAATGGTGAGAAGAATTATAAAAAGAAAAGCAATCAGTATAACAATATATTGCGCATATAGTTTCTTTTGTTTGTTTGTTTGTTTTGGTGGTGACGCAGAGGGAAGTAATGCATCGATTTTGAAGGGCAGACCTGGACAAGCGTTTAGAATATGTTTACAGGTA
>NC_051416.1:37539114-37539654 GCF_015228065.2 Penaeus monodon
ATGAAGCAAGAAAGAAATGGTATACTTGGTTTATTGTACTTAAAGAATTATTTCTTTAAAATAACCCTATATGTGGATAATATCAGTGCTTATAATGGGTTATTAACATTTACATTAACATTTATAATCTTTCAGGTTGAAATAGATATTACAACGGCTCAAGTGTTCAGGCATATGGTACTTGTGCTTACATTAGATGGGAATTAAAAGATGGTGGGTTTGAATCAAGATTGCAAGTTGCAAAGAATAGGATCGCACCAACAAGACAGTTGACCATTCCAAGGTCCAAGGTCCAAGGGTACCAATGAAAAGAAAATGGACTTCACATTTGGAAGAGTTATGGAGATAGTAGATTCATCGATTGTTTGTACTCAGATACAAAGAGAACCATATGGATTTTGTACTTATGTAGCTACAAGGATAGCAGAGATTCAAATGAGGACCCAACATGAGGAGTGGTTATGGATATCTTCTGAAAATAATGTAGCAGATTTTACTACAAGATCATTCCCCCCTTGGGTACTAAAATGTGACTCAGCC
>NC_051416.1:37539947-37540167 GCF_015228065.2 Penaeus monodon
GCTAGACCTTAGAGGTAATTGCCTAACAAAATATAAGAAATTGGGTCCCTGTAAAGGCCCAATTGGTGTTATTTTATTAGGACAAAAAATTGTCAATTGGTTGAAGGACAATTCGAATCAAGATTATTATTCTCTTACTTGGTAACCATCTATTTACACGGCTGTATATAAAGCATGTACATGATATCGATCATGCTGGAGTAGAGGTTACATTAGCCAA
>NC_051416.1:37540985-37541868 GCF_015228065.2 Penaeus monodon
TAGATAGGAGGAATCTAATACCTGGAGATACAGTGCTTGTACAAGATAGCAATAGCGTTCTAGGACACTGGAAAATGGCAGAGATTATAAAAGCACACCCCGGTCAAGATGGGAAGGTCGGAAATGTGACTTTGAGATACAAATTAAAGAAACCGTACTATTATACGGTTATATCAAGGGGACTCTTTAGTAATCGGTCTGCTCATCTGCCTTGCCATGCTGTTAACAGTAGAGAAACAAAATTCCTATAACATTTAGTAATTATTTATGTTTCTGTGTGGGGGGAGTGTATTGAAATTGCCATTTCAATAAGTACAATGCATTGAAGGCATTATGATATTAATTATTGCGAAAAATATGATATTTTTTCTGTTGTTTATGTGTACTCAAGGAAGATTTATGTAAAGGAGTCTATTATATGAAGCATCCCTTTGTCGTTTTGTTTTTGTTTCATGGAAGCATTGGAACACGTTGTCTGGAGTCAATTTTTGATAAGAAATTGTGATCATCTATGATATTGACAGGAGAATTAGATTCATGGTTGTGTTGGATTTGACTGCCCTGATTTGGAATATATGTCACCAATAATCATGTGGGGATGGGATTATGTAAGCTGAAATTCTCTGTTATTTTCATTTTATGAAACATTTTGTGTTCCTTTGGAATCATGATGTGGCATTTATGAATTCTCTTTATTTGAAAATTATCAAGTTCTGATTCTGTTATTACATTTATTGAACTTTTATCTAATTATGTATATGTAGTTTAAAAAATCTGTTATTCTTTTTTTGCCAGTTCCTAGATATGTGATTTCTCTGTTTCAGGTTGAACCTTATCAAAAATAAAGGTTTTACAACAGTTGCTTAGTATTACTGGTGAACCA
>NC_051416.1:37542105-37544579 GCF_015228065.2 Penaeus monodon
TTGTGTACTGCACCTGGAATGGTTCCAATTTTTTGTTGACTATTCACATGAAAAAAGATCTTTATATTTAAGCAAGTTATATTTTAATTCTTATGTGATTTAGGAGGCAAATTTTAAGTTCTCCTTCATCCATGAAGATATCTGTGTTATCTGAACCAGAATGGCAAACAGGCGGATCATCTGAGACTGCTTCAACTTTTGCCAAGTGTGTGCCTGTACGCACCTTTAAGGCAATGACAATGACAATCCATATATCAATTTTTCCATCTCTAGTCTTAGCTATGCTGCTTGGAATCATTATAGATTTTATCAAACTAGAAACGAAAAGGTCACTTATATTTTTCGAGAGAAGAGTTAGAAACTGAAACGCGAATAAAACGTCTGGAACGAGGAGGGTATACTGTGGTCCCTTGCACTTGGGCATAAAAAGTAAATTGGCGATATTCAAACACCTGAAGAGAGATGGCAGAAACAGGTTTGGCCGTGTTGACACTCTGGATACGGCACGAGACATTATCAATTTATTACAGAGGTAATCTGACATCCTGCATTATTAGATAAGATCTGCAAGGTGAACGTTTCTGCACCATTTTGAAGTCATATCTTCTCAGGAAGTTCATACCCAAGAGTACATTACCAGAAAAATTTAGATAATCTGTTATCACAAATCAGTGTTTGCAATTACCTGTAATCTGAATATCAATGTCAATTTCACCTCCTGTTTGTAATGTATATCCAGAGACGTCTGTTAAGGACTTTACACGGGGTCGTATTCTGCTCGATACATTTTCCAAATTTAGTTTTACCAGAGAAACTGACAAATCATTGTTGTTGAAAGCTTCCTTTCTGCTTTTGATCACAACTTAGCTGAATAAGTGGTCATACTGTAAGCGGGTCAGAAATAGGATTAATAGATTTGGAAGAATCAAGTGATAAACAATTAGGTGTATCACATTCTTCAAAAAAATTTTCAGCTGCAACCATTGCAACTGCAGACTTATGCATGTTACTGACATCCCGAGGTAATGCCTGCGGCTTCCACTGGTGGGGATGTCGATGAAGCCTGGCCTGCTGAAAAGGGACACGATCGATGTTGATACCCAGGGTTACTGCACACGTTGCCGGAAGTTTAGCTCTATAGGAAGCTGTGGAGTGACCCTTGCATTTATGGAAGGTGCAGTAAATTTCGTCTTCGTCACTAGTAACTGAAACTTGCGAACGAGAATTCTATTTATGTGCAGATCTGCAATTCCAAATTTTAGCTGCTGTATCTACCAGTTCGTCAACTGGAGCATCCAACTTTATCATAGCCATCTCAGGTAACCCAAGAAGAAGTGACCCAAGAGGCAACTTCCTTGCAATGTAATATTTCCTTGTTTATTAATGTTGCATCATCTTTACTCTCGTAACTAGCCCTGTTTGTCTGGACAAAGTAGGGTACTTCCATCTTCGTCAAGAGCTCAATCCATAACCAACTAATTACACCTGCACCAGAATGCGGAGATCAAGTTGAATGCATAGGCATTCAGCTCTCCTTACACCATACTGATCTACTTCTCTTCAACGCATATCGCAAACCTCATCCCAGCTGTGAATTAGAGCTCAAAGAACTTTTTGGCTTAGCAACAAACGAACAACCATCATCTTAGGTGACTTTAATGCACACACCCCGACTGGAATGACCCCTCCACTCCCTCTGTTCACAGAATAGATGACACAGGAAGACACATCAAGCTACTTCTAGACTCCTTTCCAGATGTTTCACTGCTGAATGCCAGACAAGCTACACACACCAAAGGCGGTGTCTTAGATCTGGTTTTCCTCTCCACATCCTTATTGTCCACTGCAGACTGGACAATTCATCCATTTCTCACCTCTGACCACCTTGCTACAATAACCAACCTACAGTTACCATGCATACCACTTCCTCACCAGCTATAAGACAGGATCTAAATAAGGCAGATTGGCCACAGTTCACTCAAATTTTAGAAGATTGGGCAACAGAGCTACCTCAGCTTGAGCAGGATTTCACCACTGCCATTAAAAAAGCTGCTGAAATAGCTATCCCCAAGACTGCCACAACCTACCACTCACACAAAGACAGCTGGTTCTACTGTGAGAGAATCCGAGAACTCAAGAGAAGAATGCGTCTATTCAGGAATCTACTAAGGAAAACATACTCCCCTAAGATTCATGAATCCTTCAGAGCCCTCAGACGACTAGTCAATCGCGAGATCCTACAGATCAGAAATCAGGCATAGCTTACTTTGTGTGAGAATATCTCCACCAACACAACCCTCAGGGAATTGTGGGATAAACTCAGAACAGCATCTGGATCGCGAAAACCTAAGCCCTCCACACATTACAGGAAGCAAACAGACTAGGTGACATGTTCGCGGTAAGAAGCGCATATTCCCAGTTACCGGCAAATATTACTAGAAAACTACAGCAACTCTCTCTCATCAGACAGCGAC
>NC_051416.1:37544954-37545426 GCF_015228065.2 Penaeus monodon
GCAACAGATACAAGAAGCAATCCACACTCAAGCGAGAGCGACTCTCCTTTCACTGAGCAAGAGCTCACACATGCAATATCACACAAGGAAAGATACTGCTCCAGGAGCTGATAAGATCCCATATTCCTTCATTAACCATTGGGGCCCAAGGTGCGGGACAGCTCTTCTCAGAATCTGTCATTACAAACGGGTCTTTTACCACCAGCTTGAAAACATGCAATCATCCAATCAATTCCCAAGCAAGACACCAACTCCTTACGACCAATCTCCCTACTGTCTTGTTTAAGAAAGACCATGAAGAGAGCTGTACTTAACAGACTGCAACATCTCACCACCGATTTTCCACCAACAATCTTTGCATACCAAAAAGGTGCAGGCACTGGCGATAACATCATAAACTCCTATCACTTCTAGATCGAAAGGATCCAGGGAGTTTTCCCGGGAGAATTGTCGACTCTTACGAATTCGAGAA
>NC_051416.1:37545502-37547125 GCF_015228065.2 Penaeus monodon
CCATCAGATATTCAGCATTTAGCCTATGCAGACGACATCCAGCTTGTAGCTACTGGCCCAAACCGTCACATAAATGCACAGACTTCACTAGACCTGCTGGAAAAAATGTGCAGAGAGCTTGGTTTAAAAGTTAACCCAGAAAGTCAAAGACACTCCAGATAAGAAGAGTAACAACCTGTTGCCAGCTCTATATAGGCAATATACCCCTTGAGTGGGTTCCATCATATAGCTTACCTCTTGTAAGACAGCGCTGGTTTCAAAGTCTTAAGACTCTTTTACACACATGCAATTCGATCCCTAGTGGACTATAGTGCGCCTGCATTATTAACACTCAGCCCTAACCAAATTGTCTCACTAGAAACCATACAGAATAGAGCCATGAGATCAATACTTGCTCCCACGGGATGGACTAGACTAGCTAATTAAGAGTCGAGACTTACTTACCATCTCTCCACACCAGAATCAGACAATAGCAGTCACTCTCTGTTTTAAAGATGATCACACGTGCCAGGCCTTCACCCTTAATATTATTCAGCCGTATGCTTCATAACCAAGATTTACACCACAACCTCAATGGCACCGCAAGTTAGCTGAAGCATTCCACTTCTTTAATACAATACATATACTATCGGCAAGAGGAATAGATACCAATCACCCACACTACCAAAGAAACCCCCCATGGAAGGACAGGACTCTATCAATACACACTAACACCATTCCTACCACGAAAGCTCTGTGTACTCCTACCATGATAGGACAGTTAGAGGCGAACATAGATGCACTCAGGGCAGAAGATACTCTCATCATCTTCCCGGATGGTTCTGTTGATCAGGCCACTGGTAGATCAGGGGCAGCTATTGTTACCAATGACATGAGCATAGCACACCGAGTGTCAGATGGAGCATCCACTCTACAGACTGAACTGTACGCCATCAAGTTGGCTCTCAGACACGCAATATATACTACACACCCAATTGTACATATCTTCACTGATTCTCTCTCAGCCTTACAGATCCTTAAGAAATCCCAAGTCACGGATAACCTCAAACTAGTAACAACTATTCTCTATCACATCCAGCAACTGGAAGAACAAGAAAAGACCCTGAACTTCTGGTGGATCCCCAGCCACATCTCTGGCAATGACTCTGCTGCTGCTGCTGCCAAGAATAGTCTACGTTTCAGCACTATCAGTGGTCACATTCCCCCAAGTCTCAGCCTGTTAAAGAAACACGTCCGAAGATCCTCATATGAAGTTTATTATTATAACACCGTCAGCAAATTGGTACAAGATAGTCACAGACTACAATCTTCATTGTCAGTCACCACTCTTTCCAGGAAAGCTGCTGCAGTCTACCACAGACTCCGCTTAGGATACAGATGCAATTGGGAGGTAGACCTCAGAGTCCCCAGGCCATGTACTTAGTGTGACACAATCACTGATGAGCCTCTGATCCAAAACATCTCGGACTGCCCTAGTATCCAAAAGTTACGACCTCAACAATACCGCAGCCCTCACAGAAGAGATCAAGGACACTTCGCTTCTACAGCTGCCAGATGTCTAGCCGAAATTCTCAGCTTACCGGATTCCCTCCAAGTACATACAAGTGTGAATCTAACAAGAAC
>NC_051416.1:37547186-37547297 GCF_015228065.2 Penaeus monodon
TCACTCACACGAATATTCCTTAGGAAGTGAAGCTGAGACTGAACGACACGTGGCTGCCTCCAAAGGAAGTTCGTGGTCCAGTGGCTACGGTAATAGATAAATGAAAAAGCT
>NC_051416.1:37548351-37548925 GCF_015228065.2 Penaeus monodon
CGAGGCTTTACATGGAACTGAAGTAAATAAGCCATGAACGAGAGAAAGAAAAAGAGGAAAATGAAAAAAAGTTGACATTAAGGAGCGAAGGGAGAAGGGAGGACAGCGGGGGTCGAGCTCTTCAAGGCCATACAAAAGAACATGTCAGATGAATTATATAGAATTGTCAGTTCATGTATAGTGCCGAAAAGAAAGAAGGGAATGAAAAATTCAAATCTTGATAAAGAACATCAGATGGGCAAAGCTACAAGGACAGTTTGAACTAAATGAAGAAGACTTGCAAAAATGTTCCTGGTCGCGGTTCTTTGCATTTTATGGTCCGGCGAAGCAGAAATGATGAATGGAAAAGGTAAATCCATACACTTTGGTCAAATTCCTCAGAAAGCAGTATAGCTGATTTTCTACTCTCTGTAAAAGAAAAGAAAGATAAAAAAACGGGTTAGATTTCCGCACGTGTGAAGAGATATGATAAGAAATGTCATCCCTCCTGAACTGGAAATTAACTTATAAGTTATTTCTCGTTTGTAGGAAATTAATTGCACTATTATTTTTACATGACTACATTTGACGATGT
>NC_051416.1:37549767-37549938 GCF_015228065.2 Penaeus monodon
GGAAATTCACAATAATCATTTTCATTTTTACTATAATATGATTGATTTTGGTTTGCCATCGTTGTTACCATCATTGTTGTGTTATGTTGTTATTCTTATTCATCCTCATCCTCACCTCTTATTTTTCTGTACAGGCATTCCGACGAAACCTCTGTCTTTTCGCGTCGCCTT
>NC_051416.1:37550470-37550561 GCF_015228065.2 Penaeus monodon
ATTCAAGTGTTTTTAATATTTAATGTCGAAGAATAATCAGTGGAATATGAAGCTAAGAACGTCACGTCACGCAGAGCAAATGAGAAGACGA
>NC_051416.1:37551026-37552346 GCF_015228065.2 Penaeus monodon
AGAGTGAAGGTAATGATAAAGGATCCCTGTAATTTAAGGATACTGTCTTGAATAGAGGTATTCCAGGCATCCATTATTTTGTTTTAAAAGAATAATATTGAGTGATAAAGATGGAAATATTTTCAAACTGAATGGATATAGGGGGTTTCAGCTATATTCAACAGAATAGGTTGAAGGAGTATCAACTCATATCAAAAACTCAATACCAGCAGAATTAACTGAAAATCCAAAAAGTGTGCGGGGAATAGAAAGTGTTTGTGCAAAGGTGTAACTAAAAGAACTTAAAATTGAAAATTTGTCCATATTAGGTGGCTGTTCTGACTTGTATTCATTATTTGATTGTGTGATTGATGACTCGACACTAGTTGTTGGCGATTTTAATGCCCGGGATCCAATGTTGGAGAATATGGGAAGAACAAATAATAATTAAGTCAAACTAATCCATTTTTGCAGGATACACTTAATGCTACATCACTAGGGATTAACAGTGCAACCTACACGAAGGAAGGAAGGCTGGATTATGCTTCCTTGATAAGCAGTTACGAAATTCAAGGTGACTGCGAGGTAGTTGGAGACCTTGAGAGTGATCATATTGCTTTATATATTAAGAAACATTTAGGGAAAAGACAGGTGACATACAGGAAGAAAAGGATGATTCTTAAAAATGAAGATACTGAAGCATTCATACAAAATATGGATAACTGGTACAGAGACTATCGACCTGATAATGTAGACAATTTTATTGACGATCTTTTAAGAGAAACTGAAAAGAATCTGATATCGTCACAACCAAAGGTAACTAATAAGGTACATAGAGCCAAGAAAAATTACGCTTATGATAAAATCTTAAGAGGATGGACTCAAATGCTGAAGGTAGCCCATAAGGAGGACAGATGAAGACAGGGAACCTGTTTTGGAAATAGCGACATTATATGGACTGGAAAGAAAAGAGGCAAGAACAAGAATTTTGCTGAAACCATTGGAAATAGTGAGACTTTGACAAAGTCTAAATAAAATTAGAGGGAAAAGAACTAACTTGATGAGTCATCCACATCCAAACGAAAAGGCAAATGAATTAATGATAAATTGGGCAAAGCATCTAGTACTGATTCACTGCCTCAGAGATCAAGAGAAGCCTTAAAGCAATGGGAAGATGAAAGGAAGACCTTTATCATGTCGTGCCTGAATACTCAATCATTTACCTGTGAAGACATCACATATGAGGAGTTGTTGGCTGGGTAAATCTATAGTACCAGGTGAGGATGGAGTTACGAAGTTTGAAATTGTTTGGCTACCATGGGTAGCAGTCCATTATCAGGC
>NC_051416.1:37552483-37552994 GCF_015228065.2 Penaeus monodon
GATTTCAAAATATGATGCAGAAAAAATAGGGTATTTGTAGATTTGAAAGATGCCTTCGATAAGTCCCATGAAAAGATAATTCTATATGAATTAGGAACGTTGGGCGTGTCAGGAAAGATGCTACACTGGATTCAGGGTTATCTTTGTGTGAGGAGCGCATACTTTTGATATCAGTGGTTTATGTCTAATGCGAGCAAATTTGAATTAGGTACTTCACAAGGAGGAGTGTTAAGCCAAATTTTGTTTAATGTTTTGATGAACAATGTAACTAACAAAAAATAACCAAGAGATATTGTGTCTATTATATATGCAGATGATATTCTTTTCCAGGGAAATGATCTAAATAATGTACAACTTGCTTTAAATAACTTTACAACCCTGCAGGCTTTTAAAGCCCTAGCATGTTGTGTGTGGGGGGGGGGAATTCCCATTCTAAATATGGTGTATTTGAAGACAATCAGGTCAATAATTGACTATGCAGCACTGCTTGGTAAAGGGAGAATAAGGAAAA
>NC_051416.1:37553078-37554340 GCF_015228065.2 Penaeus monodon
GGTTACAGAGTATAAAACAACTAGTCAAGGAAATTAACTTGGTTGCAGCTATTGGATTCATGAGAAGCAACAGTGGGATGAAGCTTGTAAAAGATATGCAAGTAGGAATGAAAAATAGAAGGACATTTTGTAGAAAAGGAAAGAGTGGTTATGTAAAATATTTCTTAAATGATATTAGACATATTATTCAATATGCTGCTGCATAGTCCAACAGAGAGGAGAAAAATACCGATCGGGAATCTTCCAAAAATAAATACATTGCATGTATACTGTGACGGTTCAGCTCCGAAGACTGGAAGGGCAGGTTGTGGGATACTCGTCCATAAATTCACAAATCGTAATACAAATGATGTAAAAATTGGACTCCGACTGAGTGACTGCATCATCAACACACGCTGAGTTAGTCCCCATAATGGAGGGGTTTAAAGAGGTCAGGGGCAGAAATAACCATACATATTTTTTTGTTGATAGCAGAGATGCTTTAGAATCACTCACTAGTAGGAGCCCACTTTATGATGAATTAGTTTGTGATTGTAAGAAAATAATCCATGAATTGGCCATTAATGGTTATAGTATTTAATTTGTCTGGATCCCCTCTCATGTTGGAATTCGATTAAGTGAGTCTGTTGATATCAGAGCAAATCAAGCTACAGAAACACATGACATAGATATACCATGTAGCCATGGTTTAAGATACATTAAAAGGAAAATAAGACAAATGCAGAGAAGAGAAGATGATATACTAAGAAATGAGCTATTAGATAAAAATACTACGAGACACTACATGCATATTCTCATGAACACATACTTTACGTATGAAAGAGGGAAAAGTAGACTGACAGACAAAGTGTACATGAGATTAAGGTTTAAATGTAAATATTACTGGGAGCTGGGAGGAGTGAGCCAAACTGAGGAAGAAAGCAAATGCAGAGTCTGTGGAGCACCGAAATCCCATTATGTAATGACATGTCCGTTGGTTGAGAGATTCAGAAATGCTGAATTTGCAATAATAACAAAGTAGAGGGAATATTGAAACAATATAGGAAGTTTGCTCCCAGATTATGAATGTAAATTGTGTAAGATTGAACTTTGTATTTATATTTGTCTTGTATTTTTGTATGGATATATGTATTTTTTGTGTATTTGTGTTTTTTTCTTGTATTTTTACTGGATTGAAGTGGGTGGAGTGGAGATGACATATATCACTTTATCCCTTTGAGCTGTAATTTATCACCTCAATAAACGTTTCAAATTCAATTTAA
>NC_051416.1:37554737-37555221 GCF_015228065.2 Penaeus monodon
CGCCTTGTGGAGGCCCGCTGATTATTGTCCTTGGGGGAAAATTATTTCTCTCTTGTCAGCGAGGAACAGACAAAGTGGCCGTAAATGCATGCAGTAGCCCATTATTTGGATAATCTGAAGGCAGTAAGAAACCCCGGAAACGTTTTATCATGTGCAGTTTTTTGCCATTATACTACCAACATTGTTAAGTGAAAATAGAACACGCGCATAAACAGGTTTATTTATGAATAAAAACCTCGCATGCCAAGTAACAAAGCCACGTGACTTTACCAGAGACTATAATTTTTGTTTATCTCTCCCTCATCTTTGATACGAAAGGAAAAGAAAAAAATCCTCAAAAGGACCCCGCACTTGCACGAGAGTCGTCGCCTCAACCTCAAGGGACGCGGCGGGGTCGTGGAGCGTCCGACCAGATCCTTAGTCCTTTCGCTTGTCACTTTCCTCTTGGTCGAAAGAGGGAATGAGGAGAAGCACCTTTATGCAA
>NC_051416.1:37555316-37555522 GCF_015228065.2 Penaeus monodon
TACGGCTGTATTATTAAACGTCCACGCGGGGCGGGCTTTCCCCAGAATCAGCTCCACCCGCATTTTTCCGTATTATTAAAGTTTTGTGGGTGTTGCTCGCCTCGCGGGGCCTCCGCATAGTATTGTAACGAATACGGGGCAGCTAGGAGCATTCCGCACTAAGTCCCGCAAATGATAATTTAGAATATATTCATTTTGAACTCGAC
>NC_051416.1:37556037-37556130 GCF_015228065.2 Penaeus monodon
CAATTTCGAGAAACTGGACGCGCATACCTTCCTACATATATAAACAGACATAAATAGGTTTATACAATATACATAGGTTTATACACAAATACA
>NC_051416.1:37556243-37556320 GCF_015228065.2 Penaeus monodon
TTCGGGAAGATTTTAGGTTTGTTATCCCGCATTGGTGAAATTTCGACATCTATCAAGTCTTTTTGAAGAATAAAATC
>NC_051416.1:37556404-37556774 GCF_015228065.2 Penaeus monodon
ATGCTGTCCTGGCTGATTTATTAATATTGAAATATCGTAAGTGATCATGTTAGTAACCCTGAACTATCCCGTACGATCAAAGGTTTTGAGAGTGATTGTGAATATGACAGTTGTAAATGAGAGTTGACATTCTAACAGTCGGCTTTGGCACTATTTTCCCGAAAAAACTATAAATTTGGCCGTAAATTATAATTAAACCAGCATTAGTCGTATCACCTGCGGCGCGGGATGCATCAGGCGTACCAACAGTCCCACAGAAGTCCCCAAGCCCGAGGTGTTTAATAAAACGGATTGCCAATGCTGGGATCGCCGCACCCTTCCCTGGATACTGAAATGCGGGGCCCGCACCAGTGTTTTAATAATACATCCG
>NC_051416.1:37563891-37565516 GCF_015228065.2 Penaeus monodon
TATTTTTCTCGAAAACTTAAAGGGAAATCAAGTGAGATTACCTAGGACTACTACAGTAATTAACTCCTTCGCCTAGGATTCCTGCAGTATATAACTTCTTGTAGATTCTTCTGGCTGTAAAGACAACTCATAACGGCATAAGACGTCTTACGAAAGTGTTTACTGATTCGCGTGTAAGATATTTTATCATTCAAATATGACAGAATCAGGTACATTTCAATCAGCTACAATAAAAGTGTCCAAATTTCATATGATTAAACACACAGGTTGATGATATTTGAACCGAATACCTCTTTACAATGTATATTTTTGCGACTATAATTATGTTTCAGTAATACAAATTACCAAGAACAAAGCAAGGTTAAACATCTACTAAAATTCCAATCCAGTCTTTTCTCTTTCCCTGGTTGGTATCAACACAGGTTTTAATGTTCATAACTATGATTTAAAGAAATCGGGCGAATACAAGCATAGACATTTTATTTCACACGACATATAATACTTTATTCATAATGAAGACGTGTAACTGCAGTTGGGTGGAAATGGCCTTCCAAACAACGCGTTGCCAGTACTCCGTTATCGCATTTTTATCTGAAATTCAGTTCACTATGCTAATGTCCATTTGAGTATATTTTTCTTCTTCATCTAAAATGTATTTTGCTTGAAAGGAAAAAGTAAGACCTGCGCTTTATAGTTTGTTTGGTTAATCCCGTCTAGAATTATGCGGAACGTATGCTTTCTCTCTTCTCTCCTTCTCATTTTTTCTCTGATACTCCGCAAGTAAACAGCAATATAGAGGGTGAATATAAGTATGAGCGGAACAAACACACTTTGAATGTGTGCATATTTCTCTCCTTCCTTCTCTCAGTGTTCAAGTAAATAATACATGACGTCGAGGCACCCGAACCGCTCGAGTATTTTCCCTGAACGAAAAATATTTCCTCTTACTTCCTAGGAACATCAGAGTGGTCGTAGCTGTCTGTTATAGCTCACTATGAGCCCTCAGGAGGTGGCACTTGGTGTCTTTTGAGCGAAGGTGAGAACACCTGCCTCTAGTCCTCTTGGGGAATCGTGGGTCTCTCTGCCATCTGCGCCGTGTATACATTCACAAATCCATACATAGGTAAGCATACATATATTTCTATGTGTGTATAATATAAGTAGATATAGAGGCACATGTAAAAATGACAAAATATTAGGTTCATCGCGAATATAAAATGCCTTTGTGATCATAAGGTTTGCTATTTGATTTACACTTTCCTGTCGAGCATTGTTGAATTCGTTATGATTAAATTGTCTCATCAGTTTGCCTTTTTCAACGGCTATGCAAGAGACAGGAGACTATAGCTGCATTTAAGTTCCAGATGGAATATATGACTTTATGAAAGGACGGCACGGGAGTCTTTCAGGAGTAAAACAGAGAGTGTTTGGAAATGAAAGAGAGTTTATTGAACCCTGCGATGGTTGAAGGGCTTCCCCGCGTCAGACGTTGATTCATGTGGCTCCAAACCTCAGCACACTCGTTTCGGAAAGTAAAATTAATGCATTTGTCATCAGGTGTTTCTTCCCTAAATATATGTCCAGTAGTGAAGTAGAATATTAATGGTGCTACTTGATTCGTGCGC
>NC_051416.1:37565567-37566129 GCF_015228065.2 Penaeus monodon
GAGAAGAAGACTGGTTCCTTTGATAATTGCAAACGAGTACCATTCTTTCCTTAAAGCACCAAGATGACTTGATCCAGAGAAACCCTCTATTCGAGGCAATGAGGCTGCGTGGGCTCTCAGGCTGTCGCAGACAACGGACGGCGTAACCGACAGCAGGGCCCAGGGCCAGCCACATCTCTTCAATGTTGAAGGGCCGGGATTTCTGTTAAATTCTAGTGTTTCTTTTTTATAATTCTTATTTTTAATTTACCGTGTGTTTTACAGTATTCTATTTCGTATGAAGACTACGTGTCTAACAGTATTTTGTCTCATGAAAATTAACGAGAGACAAAAATCGCAACTACTATTGCATTCCGTCCCAGAAATCAAAAGGAAATGCAGGAACAGGAAATACTGAGATGAATGAGAGAGGGAAATAAATAAGGGAATTAGGGAGGTACGGTAAAAGACAAATTGCTTTGACGAGAGGATTCTTGAATCTCGGGAATGCGCCACCGAGAATCTTGATGACGGCGACCGAATAATTTTTCTCTCTTCAACTACCTTTCCAGTATTATACTTT
>NC_051416.1:37566323-37566779 GCF_015228065.2 Penaeus monodon
TGAGCTAGCGTTTCTTGTCTCGTACGGGGTGCGGCTGCTGGTGGAAGTCAACCATGTTGTTGGTGTAGTAGAAGCAAAGGCCAGCCACATCTCTTCGATGTTGAAGAGACTGAAAATGCGTTTGCGGTTTATTTACGGGTGTCTTCCGTTCCACTGCCCGCTGGGCTCTGTTCCAAACGCTGTTTACGAGGGGAAGATGAGTTGGTGGACAGGACAGCCAGGCGAGTAACGAATATTCCATCAAAGAGCGGACTTGGGATACAGGCATACTTTCTTGATGCATTCTTTGCTAAATCTTTGACATGACTGTGAAGGTTAAGTAATTATCAATCTGCTCGCCAAGAATGTTTATATCCTTGCTAATATTAATGGCTTTGTTATTTAGTTTTTTATGAAGATATTATGTACTCAGGTGTGTCATTTATGTATCTAACTGCGTCTGTGCGGTTTTGGGTA
>NC_051416.1:37567108-37567312 GCF_015228065.2 Penaeus monodon
AAGTAAGTGTGAAGTCAGGCAACATCTAAATAAGGTTGATGTCCAATAGGCCATAGGAACCGATAAAATCAAATTGTACTTTACAGGTGTGCTAGGCAGCTGGCTACTCCTCTTACCTTACTATACCTTACATACCTAAGGTATAGTTAATGGCTTAATATTTGGAAGAAAGCAAACATTGTGGCAGTACTCCAAAAGGATCCA
>NC_051416.1:37567386-37567533 GCF_015228065.2 Penaeus monodon
CGATTAGTTTGAACTGAACTGAAGCCAAACTGTCTTGTACTGAGTAGAAGTTTTTATCAAACTAATCGGTCAGTTTGTTTGCTAGGAATTTTTCAAATATTTTGTAGTATTTTTGCAAGAAAATGCATGGAGAATATTATCCAGGTT
>NC_051416.1:37567829-37570208 GCF_015228065.2 Penaeus monodon
GTGGCTGAATGAATGTGGCTTGTAAGGAAAGATGTGAATTGTGTGAAGTGTATGGTGTCAAGTGCTTCTGTATTGCTTGCACCGTAAACAACATTACATTGACGCTGCTCTGTTGCATTGGAAGAGGCGTTCTTGTCTTTTTGTTCGACACTTAGATGTTATATACCCTCTACATTGGCATTATTCATATTTTTTGGTCCTATGTCAATTGTCTGTGGCCCTTGATTTTACAATGTTTGCAGTAAACACCATGTTAGATCTTTGCTGTCGATTATGAGTGATAGTCTGAGGTTATGAGGCCTCTGTATGTTATGTGAACCTGTGTTTGATTTGGCTGGCCCTGATCTGTCTATTCCTGTTGAGGTATAGTTGAGGCAGACGGCTAGCTGTTTCAATTGTCTAGCTGAGACAATGACAGCTGATGTGTCTATTACAGCTGTTGAGAAGTTTGTGAGGAGGCTGCCTGATAACCGGTAGCTTGGTAAATTGTGTTGGGTTTTGCTGTACAGGCTATAGATTTAAGTTTAACTGCAGTAATAATAGTTGCAGCAATAAGGTTGTCATAAAAGTTGACATTGGAAATGGCAGTCCTGAGCTAGGTCACTAAGGAACTTTAGTAAGAAGTTCTTTTTGGCCAAATCTGCTCTGAGTTGCGAGTTGTTTTGACAGCCTCCGGTGGTTCATGCTAGAGAAGTTCCTCCTCCTCGCTGGTATTCACCCGCTGTCTTTCTCAGTGATTGGTTCTTCCAAAATATAGAGGACTACCGTTTCGATACCGAGAGTAGACGGGTGTCAGAGCAATCGAACACCTGGTTGTTATCAAGATATTTGCTGTGGTAGATGTTGGGACACTCTAGCTCTGAGCACCTGACTGACAGCTTACTAACAGTCGATTTGTCACAGACACAGCATCACTCTCGTGGTATGTATCAAGAAAACCCTTTAGAACGAGCAATACGAGCGTGTCGTCTCGATTCTGACATAATGTCAATTCACATTTAGTCACACTCTCCCACACATAGATTGCATATAAAGCACAGCTATATGAATTGAACTTAAGAGTGTATGTGGTTAAAATGTTAATTAAAAGTTTGTACAGTTAAAAAAAATAGAAAATTCATTTGGTAAACGAAAGCAAAAATATGTATGAACATTTTACTCTAAAAGGTAAATGCAAAACACTCAAACAAGCTTAAAGGTTTGTAAAAGCAACTTAAAAGGTGAATATGTTAAAAGTGTGTTTGTCACAGTCACACACACACACCTCAAACTTTTCCACAACCCTTCGCTTATTGTGACCATTGATTAGTAAAGCAGTAGACATATTACAATAGTAAATAAAATAATAAAATAAAGAAAGTTGGGTCATTCAGTGCTTGTTTCTATGTAGAGAAAAGTGTTATAAGAATATCAGCAGGTGAATGTCCTTTCCTAAATCTGAATTGCTTCTAGTTTATAATTGCTCCCGAATTGCTCCTGCGTTTCATAAGGAAACCCATCATTTGGTCAGCAATAAGCGTTTCCATGATTTTATTAATGTTCTTTTTATGTACAGGTACAACCTGTGCTTTTATCCAGAGCAATGGCCACTTTCCTTGTGAAACTAAAGTCTGGAAAAGCATTGAAAGAGGGAGAGCAGGTTGATCAGCATACCTTTTAAAAATGTGCATGCTGCTTTGGTCAGGACCTGTTCCTTTTTGGTTCACATTTTTTTTCTTTTTTTTACAGAAAATTAAACTTCATGTTCTTATCTATTATGATTTGTTCTATGGTATGGTTAGTCCTCTTTAAAGTAGCTGGTGGACTGCGTCTGGGTTCACGCACTTGCATCTTATTGCCATAATGTTCTGCCAATAGATTAACCTTGTCCCTGGTTTTAACTGCCAGGTAGCCATCATGTCCTGCAAGTGGAGGTACTGTACTATTGGCTGTGATTCCTTGTGTGTCCTTTATGAGGGATCACCATACTTTTGATCCAGAGTTCCCATGTTGTAACTTCTCATATCTTCCCACTTTTTGAATGCCTAGAGTTTACTTTTTTATGTTTTGCAAGCTGCATGATGATGTTGCAGGTTCCGTTTTTTTTGTACAGCTTCCAAGAATACTATATGGCAAATGATAACCAAACCAAGGCTGGTCAGAATCTCTTATTTTGTACTGCCGATGAGGGGCGTATTGACGTTACAGATCACGTATTAGGCGAGTAAGTTTCGTTTGTTGGTCAATGTCCCCCTTTAAGAGGTTATTCCACTTGGTTGAGGCAGGGTATTATTGAGAGATGCCTAAACTGCGCGGTTAATGCCTGTGAGGACAACCTGATGATCAGAGGATCCCACAATTCCTAGTGGACATTTGACTTCGTGTTTTGAGTGATTCGAT
>NC_051416.1:37570267-37570406 GCF_015228065.2 Penaeus monodon
GTTAAAATTGTCCAGAAAATAATCAAAAGACCTTTGGATCAAATACTGATTCAGATCTCCAGCTAATATGAAATGTTTACAGGATTGTTGTATAAGCATTTCATCAGGAATATGTACTATCATATCTATAGGACCAGAA
>NC_051416.1:37570742-37571648 GCF_015228065.2 Penaeus monodon
CTTTATATCAGGCATTATGTGGCTATTACCTGATTTGCAATTCCTGTTGGGTTATTGATCCCCAGATGCAGTAGATAGCAATGGGTTCTTGAGACTGGCGGCTGTCCAAGAAACTGAGGAGTTTGAATTGAGAATGACGACAGATGATTCTGAAATGCCCAAACTAGTGAAGAATTTTGAGCTTCTAGGGTCTTTGACAAACTGTCAATAGTTAGTTGCTCCTATTTCTCATGGCATCTATCTGCGGAGTGGCATTTACTCTTACAGCATCCACACAAAGGTCAGGCGTGTGACCACGTTTTTTTTTTTTATATGACAAGCAGTTGTTAACTCTAGGTAAGTGATTCTCCATTCCCTGATTGAAAGGCTGATTGACTTTTCCCCAGGTGCCTTGACTTGTTTTTGGCAAACCTTTATAAGTTTCTTCGGCTTGTTAGAGGTCCCCCACGTTTCTGGGTCACTACATTGATCAAGGTGTTCCTTTTAGTCATTGTCAGTTGTTTCAGGAAGGGCAAAACATGATACTGAAGTCACTGTCTGTGCTGAAATATCCACAGCAGCGCTCAATTCGTCAAGGAAAGCAAGAACACTGCATATAGCATCTCTCTCTTCAGCTAATTGTTGAGACAAGTTTCGATATGTACTGATGGTATTTTTTTTGAGCTTGTGATTCAGATTTTAACTGACAAGTAGGAGATCATCACAATGATGAGTTAATTTGCCTCGCTGTTAGTTACTGCCGCTGGGGATAAACAGTGCAAAATATGCCTTTCTTCTCTCTGAGAGTGTTGATTGGGGCACCGATCTAAACCGATAAAGTAGTTAATAAAGCATTTGTCACCTGCTAACCAACACACTTAGCAGTACTGTGTAGGACCGTATCCTGATTTCTCTTTTATTCGGCTA
>NC_051416.1:37571666-37572160 GCF_015228065.2 Penaeus monodon
ATGGATAGTTGGAGCATTATTCTAGCTGTTAGGCTCGAAAGATGATATTCTAAACTATATATTCTTTTAGCAGGGAATTTCAAGGCAAATGTGTGTGGCTACCAGCAATTGGGTAACAAGCAGCAACGAATGACCTATCTAACAGTGTACCTATCACAGCTAGGAAGGAAGAAGTTCTGCCTATTTTTACCCTAACTACTCCTTAATAAGAAGTCGAAGTGAATGTTTGATAGCAAACGCTGCCTCATCTTGCCCAGCACTGGCTCGTGTCCATCTGATGGACCCCTTTGTGGATATACCCGCGAGGTTCACTATACCAATATATGCATGGACTAAAGGTATCTGCAGCCAGAAAAGGTTTTATTACAAATATATTCAACTCAAAACAAACAAAAAACTAATATTTAAAGAGAAGGATTGCATACTAAATCACAAAGAGGACCCTAGCAGTTACAACGACCGTAACAACAGTTTCTCTTTCACTCTTTCTTTCT
>NC_051416.1:37572544-37573076 GCF_015228065.2 Penaeus monodon
GCATAATCCAGATAAGAACAAGAGGAGGTCTATACAACAAATTTCCTGAGTTAAGTAGACAGCGATTCGGCGCAATTAAGCTTCTGCTAATTAACACCATACCTCTCTGCCATAATTCGGAGCCTCATGCCTGTTCTATGAGTCCTTTGCGCTCAGATGGTGTAAGCCAGGTGATGAGGCGCTTTAGGCTGGTGGGCGGGGGGAGGGGTCGTTTATTTGCCGTATTGAACTGTAAACTTGCTATTGCTTGTAGCCTCACCTTTAAAACATTAGCCTTATCAGTTCTGTTTCAGTC
Organism: Penaeus monodon; assembly: GCF_015228065.2. NCBI lineage: Eukaryota > Metazoa > Arthropoda > Malacostraca > Decapoda > Penaeidae > Penaeus > Penaeus monodon. Next base: position 37,572,840 of record NC_051416.1, read on the forward strand.
TCCAAGAGCAATCTATCCTTCGTTCGCCCCCAGAGAAGCATTGTCTCCTCATCTTATTTTTTCTGCCTCTTCCATCTCCTTAGTTTTAACACTATTACTCCCTCATTCCATATCATCGACTAATATACTCTTCATTTTGTTGAGAAAACAGATCCAGAAAATGAATGGAAGTGCTGAAAATGTCACATTAGAAGATTGTGTGAATGATGCAGAAAATCGGAAAAGACGAGGAAGGGA
>NC_051416.1:37573143-37574100 GCF_015228065.2 Penaeus monodon
AATTCGGGAGACTTTTCACAGCGTACTTGAGGAAGGAAGTAGAGTTGAGTTTTGGACACCTTTTCCCACTGACTTTTGACTGTTTCGAGCTGCTAGACTCTACGGTGCACATCGCCCTGCAAAATCACAAAGACTATACTCTTTGGAGAGAGATAACGAGCAGGGAGAGAGATACATAGAGAATAAGGATAACGAGTCTGCAATTTGTACCTTTCTTCCCTACTCTTTTGCAAGATCTTGTTTCCCGTTTCTCACAAGTTCTCTGCATAGCCGTATCAAGCCGTGGGTTGCGTAGCGAGTGACCTTAGAAAGGCAATATGGTGGAGCATTCCGAGAACAGCAGGGGTAAAATCAACCTTTCTTGTATTTCTGTTTCCTTTTTATCATGGGCTCACATTAACTCCCAACAACAGGATCCATCACTGAAGTTTCGTGCGCCGCTGACACTCCTCCCGGTGATGAGGTAGAGAAAGAAATTGCGAACAAATAGGGGCAGAAAGAAAAGAGCGACTAAACCGAAGTAGATACATTGACAGAAAACGAAAAATCTGGTTGCCACGAGAGAAATATAATGTTGAAATAAAATGATTTTAACAAGATTTGTCTCTAGATTCCCTGAATATCGCTGCTTGTGATCCACAATTTTCTGAGCAGACTGTATCAGTTGAATCGATTACTTGCTTATTAAATTTCATTTTCATACACACAAAATACTCGAATAAAGAGTATACCGAAAGTTACGTAGTGCTGAGTTTAAAACTCATATAGCCAATGAATACAAGAGAAAATGGTAGTTACTAAAGGGGGCAGACTGCCAGTGGTTGTACTTGTCACAAGGAAAATCCGGAAGGTGAAGGAACGGCAAAGGAAAGGAAGCTTACGCTTGTTAGGATTCTTAATTCATTTTTTAAATGAAGACAGTGAGGGAAAGTATTTGCATTGACAAAATAGGAGGCC
>NC_051416.1:37574871-37574971 GCF_015228065.2 Penaeus monodon
TACACATTAGGTTAATTATTGGCCCTTATTGACCCGATGCGATATAGAATAATTCCGCGATAAAGCATCTGCACACCTGAAGGGATCCACTCCCCCTCCA
>NC_051416.1:37575479-37575604 GCF_015228065.2 Penaeus monodon
ACCGTGACAGGGAGAGAGAGTTCCCCTTCCTTCCTATCCTCCCCCCTACCTCTCACCCAGACAAGACGTACTCACCCTCGGGTCGTCGAGAGAGGGTAAAATTGGTGTTATCAGCTAGTCTCAGG
>NC_051416.1:37577732-37577891 GCF_015228065.2 Penaeus monodon
CCGTACATCAATTTTAGTCTGAGAAAAAGTCTTACTTAAATACAATAGAGCTTTTTCATTTATCTATTACCGTAGCCACTGGACCACGAACTTCCTTTGGAGGCAGCCACGTGTCGTTCAGTCTCAGCTTCACTTCCTAAGGAATATTCGTGTGAGTGA
>NC_051416.1:37577952-37579581 GCF_015228065.2 Penaeus monodon
GTTCTTGTTAGATTCACACTTGTATGTACTTGGAGGGAATCCGGTAAGCTGAGAATTTCGGCTAGACATCTGGCAGCTGTAGAAGCGAAGTGTCCTTGATCTCTTCTGTGAGGGCTGCGGTATTGTTGAGGTCGTAACTTTTGGATACTAGGGCAGTCCGAGATGTTTTGGATCAGAGGCTCATCAGTGATTGTGTCACACTAAGTACATGGCCTGGGGACTCTGAGGTCTACCTCCCAATTGCATCTGTATCCTAAGCGGAGTCTGTGGTAGACTGCAGCAGCTTTCCTGGAAAGAGTGGTGACTGACAATGAAGATTGTAGTCTGTGACTATCTTGTACCAATTTGCTGACGGTGTTATAATAATAAAACTTCATATGAGGATCTTCGGACGTGTTTCTTTAACAGGCTGAGACTTGGGGGAATGTGACCACTGATAGTGCTGAAATGTAGACTATTCTTGGCAGCAGCAGCAGCAGAGTCATTGCCAGAGATGTTTGGCTGGGGATCCACCAGAAGTTCAGGGTCTTTTCTTGTTCTTCCAGTTGCTGGATGTGATAGAGAATAGTTGTTACTAGTTTGAGGTTATCCGTGAATTGGGTTTTCTTAAGGATCTGTAAGGCTGAGAGAGAGTCAGTGAAGATATGTATAGTTCGGTGTGTAGAATATATTGCGTGTCTGAGAGCCAACTTGATGGCGTACAGTTCAGTCTGTAGAGTGGATGCTCCATCTGACACTCGGTGTGCTATGCTCATGTCATTGGTAACAATAGCTGCCCCTGATCTACCAGTGGCCTGATCAACAGAACCATCCGGGAAGATGATGAGAGTATCTTCTGCCCTGAGTGCATCTATGTTCGCCTCTAACTGTCCTATCATGGTAGGAGTACACAGAGCTTTCGTGGTAGGAATGGTGTTAGTGTGTTTTGATAGAGTCCTGTCCTTCCATGGGGGGTTTCTTTGGTAGTGTGGGTGATTGGTATCTATTCCTCTTGCCGATAGTATATGTATTGTATTAAAGAAGTGGAATGCTTCAGCTAACTTGCGGTGCCATCTGAGGTTGTGGTGTAAATCTTGGTTATGAAGCATACGGCTGAATAATATTAAGGGTGAAGGCCTGGCACGTGTGATCATCTTTAAACAGAGAGTGACTGCTATTTGTCTGATTCTGGTGTGGAGAGATGGTAAGTAAGTCTCGACTCTTAAATTAGCTAGTCTAGTCCATCCCGTGGGAGCAAGTATTGATCTCATGGCTCTATTCTGTATGGTTTCTAGTGAGACAATTTGGTTAGGGCTGAGTGTTAATAATGCAGGCGCACTATAGTCCACTAGGGATCGAATTGCATGTGTGTAAAAGAGTCTTAAGACTTTGAAACCAGCGCTGTCTTACAAGAGGTAAGCTATATGATGGAACCCACTCAAGGGGTATATTGCCTATATAGAGCTGGCAACAGGTTGTTACTCTTCTTATCTGGAGTGTCTTTGACTTTTCTGGGTTAACTTTTAAACCAAGCTCTCTGCACATTTTTTCCAGCAGGTCTAGTGAAGTCTGTGCATTTATGTGACGGTTTGGGCCAGTAGCTACAAGCTGGATGTCGTCTGCATAGGCTAAATGCTGAATATCTGATGG
>NC_051416.1:37579657-37580128 GCF_015228065.2 Penaeus monodon
TTCTCGAATTCGTAAGAGTCGACAATTCTCCCTGGAACTCCCTGGATCCTTTCGATCTAGAAGTGATAGGAGTGTTATGATGTTATCGCCAGTGCCTGCACCTTTTTGGTATGCAAAGATTGTTGGTGGAAAATCGGTGGTGAGATGTTGCAGTCTGTTAAGTACAGCTCTCTTCATGGTCTTTCTTAAACAAGACAGTAGGGAGATTGGTCGTAAGGAGTTGGTGTCTTGCTTGGGAATTGATTGGATGATTGCATGTTTTCAAGCTGGTGGTAAAAGACCCGTTTGTAATGACAGATTCTGAGAAGAGCTGTCCCGCACCTTGGGCCTAAATGGTTAATGAAGGAATATGGGATCTTATCAGCTCCTGGAGCAGTATCTTTCTTGTGTGATATTGCATGTGTGAGCTCTTGCTCAGTGAAAGGAGAGTCGCTCTCGGCTTGAGTGTGGATTGCTTCTTGTATCTGTTGC
>NC_051416.1:37580502-37583021 GCF_015228065.2 Penaeus monodon
GTCGCTGTCTGATGAGAGAGAGTTGCTGTAGTTTTCTAGTAATATTTGCCGGTAACTGGGAATATGCGCTTCTTACCGCGAACATGTCACCTAGTCTGTTTGCTTCCTGTAATGTGTGGAGGGCTTAGGTTTTCGCGATCCAGATGCTGTTCTGAGTTTATCCCACAATTCCCTGAGGGTTGTGTTGGTGGAGATATTCTCACACAAAGTAAGCTATGCCTGATTTCTGATCTGTAGGATCTCGCGATTGACTAGTCGTCTGAGGGCTCTGAAGGATTCATGAATCTTAGGGGAGTATGTTTTCCTTAGTAGATTCCTGAATAGACGCATTCTTCTCTTGAGTTCTCGGATTCTCTCACAGTAGAACCAGCTGTCTTTGTGTGAGTGGTAGGTTGTGGCAGTCTTGGGGATAGCTATTTCAGCAGCTTTTTTAATGGCAGTGGTGAAATCCTGCTCAAGCTGAGGTAGCTCTGTTGCCCAATCTTCTAAAATTTGAGTGAACTGTGGCCAATCTGCCTTATTTAGATCCTGTCTTATAGCTGGTGGAGGAAGTGGTATGCATGGTAACTGTAGGTTGGTTATTGTAGCAAGGTGGTCAGAGGTGAGAAATGGATGAATTGTCCAGTCTGCAGTGGACAATAAGGATGTGGAGAGGAAAACCAGATCTAAGACACCGCCTTTGGTGTGTGTAGCTTGTCTGGCATTCAGCAGTGAAACATCTGGAAAGGAGTCTAGAAGTAGCTTGATGTGTCTTCCTGTGTCATCTATTCTGTAAGCAGAGGGAGTGGAGGGGTCATTCCAGTCGGGGTGTGTGCATTAAAGTCACCTAAGATGATGGTTGGTTCGTTTGTTGCTAAGCCAAAAAGTTCTTTGAGCTCTAATTCACAGCTGGGATGAGGTTTGCGATATGCGTTGAAGAGAAGTAGATCAGTATGGTGTAAGGAGAGCTGAATGCCTATGCATTCAACTTGATCTCCGCATTCTGGTGCAGGTGTAATTAGTTGGTTATGGATTGAGCTCTTGACGAAGATGGAAGTACCCCTACTTTGTCCAGACAAACAGGGCTAGTTACGAGAGTAAAAGATGATGCAACATTAATAAACAAGGAAATATTACATTGCAAGGAAGTTGCCTCTTGGGTCACTTCTTCTTGGGTTACCTGAGATGGCTATGATAAAGTTGGATGCTCCAGTTGACGAACTGGTAGATACAGCAGCTAAAATTTGGAATTGCAGATCTGCACATAAATAGAATTCTCGTTCGCAAGTTTCAGTTACTAGTGACGAAGACGAAATTTACTGCACCTTCCATAAATGCAAGGGTCACTCCACAGCTTCCTATAGAGCTAAACTTCCGGCAACGTGTGCAGTAACCCTGGGTATCAACATCGATCGTGTCCCTTTTCAGCAGGCCAGGCTTCATCGACATCCCCACCAGTGGAAGCCGCAGGCATTACCTCGGGATGTCAGTAACATGCATAAGTCTGCAGTTGCAATGGTTGCAGCTGAAAATTTTTTTGAAGAATGTGATACACCTAATTGTTTATCACTTGATTCTTCCAAATCTATTAATCCTATTTCTGACCCGCTTACAGTATGACCACTTATTCAGCTAAGTTGTGATCAAAAGCAGAAAGGAAGCTTTCAACAACAATGATTTGTCAGTTTCTCTGGTAAAACTAAATTTGGAAAATGTATCGAGCAGAATACGACCCCGTGTAAAGTCCTTAACAGACGTCTCTGGATATACATTACAAACAGGAGGTGAAATTGACATTGATATTCAGATTACAGGTAATTGCAAACACTGATTTGTGATAACAGATTATCTAAATTTTTCTGGTAATGTACTCTTGGGTATGAACTTCCTGAGAAGATATGACTTCAAAATGGTGCAGAAACGTTCACCTTGCAGATCTTATCTAATAATGCAGGATGTCAGATTACCTCTGTAATAAATTGATAATGTCTCGTGCCGTATCCAGAGTGTCAACACGGCCAAACCTGTTTCTGCCATCTCTCTTCAGGTGTTTGAATATCGCCAATTTACTTTTTATGCCCAAGTGCAAGGGACCACAGTATACCCTCCTCGTTCCAGACGTTTTATTCGCGTTTCAGTTTCTAACTCTTCTCTCGAAAAATATAAGTGACCTTTTCGTTTCTAGTTTGATAAAATCTATAATGATTCCAAGCAGCATAGCTAAGACTAGAGATGGAAAAATTGATATATGGATTGTCATTGTCATTGCCTTAAAGGTGCGTACAGGCACACACTTGGCAAAAGTTGAAGCAGTCTCAGATGATCCGCCTGTTTTGCCATTTCTGGTTCAGATAACACAGATATCTTCATGGATGAAGGAGAACTTAAAAATTTGCCTCCTAAATCACATAAGAAATTAAAATATAACTTGCTTAAATATAAAGATCTTTTTTCATGTGAATAGTCAACAAAAAATTGGAACCATTCCAGGTGCAGTACACAAAATCATCACAACAGATAATACACCCATTTGCACAAGA
>NC_051416.1:37583221-37584104 GCF_015228065.2 Penaeus monodon
TGGTTCACCAGTAATACTAAGCAACTGTTGTAAAACCTTTATTTTTGATAAGGTTCAACCTGAAACAGAGAAATCACATATCTAGGAACTGGCAAAAAAAGAATAACAGATTTTTTAAACTACATATACATAATTAGATAAAAGTTCAATAAATGTAATAACAGAATCAGAACTTGATAATTTTCAAATAAAGAGAATTCATAAATGCCACATCATGATTCCAAAGGAACACAAAATGTTTCATAAAATGAAAATAACAGAGAATTTCAGCTTACATAATCCCATCCCCACATGATTATTGGTGACATATATTCCAAATCAGGGCAGTCAAATCCAACACAACCATGAATCTAATTCTCCTGTCAATATCATAGATGATCACAATTTCTTATCAAAAATTGACTCCAGACAACGTGTTCCAATGCTTCCATGAAACAAAAACAAAACGACAAAGGGATGCTTCATATAATAGACTCCTTTACATAAATCTTCCTTGAGTACACATAAACAACAGAAAAAATATCATATTTTTCGCAATAATTAATATCATAATGCCTTCAATGCATTGTACTTATTGAAATGGCAATTTCAATACACTCCCCCCACACAGAAACATAAATAATTACTAAATGTTATAGGAATTTTGTTTCTCTACTGTTAACAGCATGGCAAGGCAGATGAGCAGACCGATTACTAAAGAGTCCCCTTGATATAACCGTATAATAGTACGGTTTCTTTAATTTGTATCTCAAAGTCACATTTCCGACCTTCCCATCTTGACCGGGGTGTGCTTTTATAATCTCTGCCATTTTCCAGTGTCCTAGAACGCTATTGCTATCTTGTACAAGCACTGTATCTCCAGGTATTAGATTCCTCCTATCTA
>NC_051416.1:37584924-37585144 GCF_015228065.2 Penaeus monodon
TTGGCTAATGTAACCTCTACTCCAGCATGATCGATATCATGTACATGCTTTATATACAGCCGTGTAAATAGATGGTTACCAAGTAAGAGAATAATAATCTTGATTCGAATTGTCCTTCAACCAATTGACAATTTTTTGTCCTAATAAAATAACACCAATTGGGCCTTTACAGGGACCCAATTTCTTATATTTTGTTAGGCAATTACCTCTAAGGTCTAGC
>NC_051416.1:37585437-37585977 GCF_015228065.2 Penaeus monodon
GGCTGAGTCACATTTTAGTACCCAAGGGGGGAATGATCTTGTAGTAAAATCTGCTACATTATTTTCAGAAGATATCCATAACCACTCCTCATGTTGGGTCCTCATTTGAATCTCTGCTATCCTTGTAGCTACATAAGTACAAAATCCATATGGTTCTCTTTGTATCTGAGTACAAACAATCGATGAATCTACTATCTCCATAACTCTTCCAAATGTGAAGTCCATTTTCTTTTCATTGGTACCCTTGGACCTTGGACCTTGGAATGGTCAACTGTCTTGTTGGTGCGATCCTATTCTTTGCAACTTGCAATCTTGATTCAAACCCACCATCTTTTAATTCCCATCTAATGTAAGCACAAGTACCATATGCCTGAACACTTGAGCCGTTGTAATATCTATTTCAACCTGAAAGATTATAAATGTTAATGTAAATGTTAATAACCCATTATAAGCACTGATATTATCCACATATAGGGTTATTTTAAAGAAATAATTCTTTAAGTACAATAAACCAAGTATACCATTTCTTTCTTGCTTCAT
>NC_051416.1:37586401-37586773 GCF_015228065.2 Penaeus monodon
TACCTGTAAACATATTCTAAACGCTTGTCCAGGTCTGCCCTTCAAAATCGATGCATTACTTCCCTCTGCGTCACCACCAAAACAAACAAACAAACAAAAGAAACTATATGCGCAATATATTGTTATACTGATTGCTTTCTTTTTATAATTCTTCTCACCATTAAAAATATATACTTCAGCATTATGTCCTATAAGGAAATACAGAATCTTATAACACATATCATTTCTAATGATGATACAACTTCGACCTGAAAACATAATCAACATAGGCTTTCCCACTGCCATTTCTGGGCGGACACATCTCTTAAATTTTATAGTCTCTAATTGGTACATATCAATAAACAAACTCTTTCATTTATGATACATGAAGTC
>NC_051416.1:37586896-37587002 GCF_015228065.2 Penaeus monodon
TGGTGATGCAGTCTGACTTAGTATCATTCGTTTTGTTAAGTAAGTAGGGAATGCTTCAGGTATCTCATCCTCTCTCAAGTCTGGCCCTATGTGAACTTATACTTTT
>NC_051416.1:37587184-37587303 GCF_015228065.2 Penaeus monodon
AATATAAAACATTAAAAAATATATTTTTAATAAAATTTTAATTATAATTTTTTAAAAAAAAAAAAATATATTAAATTTTTTATTATAAAAAAAACATATTTTTTAAACTTTTAAAATTA
>NC_051416.1:37587591-37587761 GCF_015228065.2 Penaeus monodon
TTAATTTTTTTAATTTATAATAATTATATTATATATATAATAATTTAATATTATATAAAATTTTAAATTATTATATATATAATATTTTTTAAAAATTGTTGGGTGTGTGTGGGGGTTTTTGTGTTTTTGATTTTTGTGTATGGAAAAATTGTATATATTTTTAATTATTT
>NC_051416.1:37598647-37600251 GCF_015228065.2 Penaeus monodon
CTTTACCTAGTAGCTGTTGAAATTGCCTCTATAGAAATGAGGTCACATGGGCTCTATTTTTTCTGTGTAATAAGATCTCGGAGTGGGTATTATCAAACCAGTCTCGATGGCTTCTTCGGAAGTGCCCAAATGCCTCATAGGCAGTTGCAAAAATCATACCTGTAAAGGCTCACAAATAAGCATCTATATTGCACAAGTGAGCAAATTTCAGGATGAGAATAGGGTAAATAGGTCCTTACAAAGTTCAGCTAGTTTAGTTGGTTTGTGAAATGAAGATCTGTTTAGCTTTTGTTACTTTGCCTGTTCTCGTTTTGGGGGATGAATTGTGATGAATCTGTGATTGGTCCGGCATTCTGCTTCCCAGAGGGCTTTGGTGATAACAAAATCCGTAATATCTGGATCCTATTTTTGGCGTTAAAATCCCCCAGAAGGATTATTTTGTCATCGTTTGGGATACTGTTAAGGACACTCTATGTCTTCATAGAGTTTATCCTTCACAGCTGATTCAGATGGAAGTGTTGGGGCAAAGCAGCAGATGAGTGTGGTAAAACACTGTTTACTGAGAGGGATTCAGAGAGCCATTGACTCCTATTGGCGATTGACTCCATAAATCCTCAAGTAATTTGCTGGTAATCCTTTCTAGAAGATGTAACCTGACCCTTGCTCACTGAAAGAATGCGTGTTTCACTAAGTGCATCAATGCCAGTGTTGGACCTAAGTAGTTCAGAAGCTACGAGTGTAGTACGTTTTGGAGGGTGATCTGATTGATGTGGAAAGTATGAGTCTAAGAGTGTTCACACGTTCCAACATACTAAGGTCATTTTGTAGTTATTATGGCCGCATTTGAGAGATGCCTTGATGAGAGCAAATACCCACCACAGGTGAGGGTCAGAGAAGAACAATTTTAAGCCAACTTTTATAGGCTCTTCCTCATCAGTGTGGATCCTTTTAATAGGGCTACCCATTCACTTAGAATGCTGCATTGCTGGATCATCTCCTAATTCCAACCTTTCAATACCGGGAAAGAGCTAAAGACTACCAATTATCATCTTTAACCTGTCCCTGCCGCTCCCCTCCCCCAACCAGTCGCCGCTGGAGAAAGAGAGAAAGTTTGAAAATACAGGGAAACCTGTACATGGAACAGATTTCAGTGCAGAGAAACCTGTACATTGGAAGAGACTTCAGTGCAGAAGGAGTCGCACAATCAGCCAACAACACTAACTTGGCCATCACAGCTGTGACCTAGTGGCAAAGGGTGACGCAAGACGACTAACAGCTGTGTATGGTTGCAGCATCCTGCCAGAGCCCTGTGCACTAGATAGGGACTGTCTGCGGGGTGGCCACACAGCAGGCTGGGCGAGACTCAGACTCTGACTCAGAGCAAGTAGAATGGTTTACTAGCCAGTTATTGCCAGGAACCGACGCATTCCACTCTGGTAGAGTTACCGCCGTTTGATCCACGATTGCTTATCCATCTCCTCGAGTAACCACTTTATTGGAAGCTAAACATACCATTAAATGGCTGACCCTCAATCCACCACCCGGGGACGCGCTCGATGGTGAACGGTAGTTTCAGCCTCAGGCAGCTTGAACCTATGGCAAAG
>NC_051416.1:37601491-37601576 GCF_015228065.2 Penaeus monodon
TTTAAGGTTTCTGTTTTTAAGTTTTCTGTTTTTCCCTGTGTGTTTTTAACATTGTGTTCGTGATATTTCATTGTTTAGAACAACT
>NC_051416.1:37602518-37602721 GCF_015228065.2 Penaeus monodon
GGTTTTGTGCAAAGAGAAAAAAGGAGAAACAATGTTGTTTACTAAAGAATAGGTGAAAAAAAGAAAACAGGAAAACACATTAAACGTCAGCAAGATGCAAGTTTCATTAGAGACATCTGAAAAATTGCTAAGCGCGACTGGTATTCTGTACGGATCTCTAGCCTGGTATCTCTTTCCATATGTCTCCCTCCCTGTCTCTATCG
>NC_051416.1:37602841-37603287 GCF_015228065.2 Penaeus monodon
GTTTCATCCTAAACTGTTTGACCTGTTTGTCATACGCCACGCATTCTTAATTCTTTTCGCATGCAGCAGGACATTATAACGTGCATTCTAAATTCAGGTGAATAAAGTTATCATTGTATCGAAACGCAGTGTGTTTAGGTGACGGTCGGCTTAAAGATAGTCATGTAAAGCAAATGTTGGAGGTAAGTGTGCATATTTTCCAACAGTCTGTACAAACCAACACAAGTACATATTTTGAGCAGAAAGGAGTTTTCAATATATGTAATTGATCAGATGGTAGTTTAGTGTAGCAGTTAGAAAAATAATCCAAGCGTTGATATAGTTTTATAAAAGCTTTCAGACTGCATATTTCCCCGAAATACTTGGCTCTTTTCGAATAACACATGTTTAATAGAGTATTTAATTTTACATGTCAATAAATATGAACAAAGTTCCCAAATGCAATT
>NC_051416.1:37603377-37603602 GCF_015228065.2 Penaeus monodon
GGTTACAATAAACTATCCCCACTCTCACTTATACTTTGGTCCGTCTGATTTCTCTCCTCGTGCCCAGTGAAAGTTATTCAGTTTCATAACTTCTTTAACTTTTCAGAGCTCCAGATTTAAACTTTTCCCCTTTTACACTAAACCCGAAAACTTTCTGATGTATGTTCCATGGTCAGTTTTGTTAAATTTCTTCCCCAGATATAGTTTTAATATCTCCATCTTATT
>NC_051416.1:37603664-37603770 GCF_015228065.2 Penaeus monodon
ACAAGGTAACTGAACTATAATCATTGATCAGAAGAGAGTAAAACTGTAAGGGTGAAACCTCTCTCTTTTTAGTATTCATTTACTTGAAACACTCACACATACACGT
>NC_051416.1:37603807-37603873 GCF_015228065.2 Penaeus monodon
TAAACAAACACTGCATATACATATATTATATATCCCAACCCATATTTCTGTACTTTAGTTTTCCGG
>NC_051416.1:37603962-37604059 GCF_015228065.2 Penaeus monodon
TGCATATACATATATGATATATCCCAACCCATATTTCTGTACTTTAGTTTTCTGGCATATTCAATTTCTTTGTCTTCTTCTATTAAAACAAGTTATC
>NC_051416.1:37604326-37604971 GCF_015228065.2 Penaeus monodon
CGTAGAGTAAAAAACTCCTCCTCGTCCTAAAGATCGAGTTTGTTCCTGCGAAGTGCAAGCAACTAAAGCAATTACAGGAGAATATCATCTTGCAGACACGACGCCCGATTTGCATGCGCAGTCTGGAAAATGTTTTGCACAAGAAAGCAGCAACTAGAAGGCACTAACACAGTTTACTTTCTTAACACTTTCAACGCGAGGCGCACACAACACATACTAAAGTTTCTTCTTTCATTTGCATCATTATATAATGTTTTACCTTCAAGATTACGTTATCACTTCATAGATTGAAGCCCAACGGATCATATGTAAGTCACTAACTAAAGACACTCATGGTGGGGGTTAGATATTACAAAAAGGAGGACAGCTTACTTCACCTATAATGTTATGATACTTTCCTCTGTTGAAGCAACTAATACTATTAGTTATATCCCCAAAAAGGAAGTCCTTTCGTCTACGAGTGACGAAAATTCATTACATTATTTTTAAATAGAGATTGGTAACAAGACCATAGTCTCGCATTTGGATTCATTTCATTTTTATTTGTCAGTAATGCAATCTCGTCACTGGAAAGATTCGGAACTGCATACTGCAGTGGTTCTCGGATGAGATTTCTCTCTCTCAGTGGTATGAAAAAAGGGTTGA
>NC_051416.1:37605603-37606026 GCF_015228065.2 Penaeus monodon
CTAATCTGGCCGGAGGTTTCTTACTAATGCTCGCCCCTCTTAGTCCATTCAAATTCTGCTTCAGTCCTTCCATTTTAGATGCAACAACAATGTGTCTGAGAAGATTTTTTTGTAATATTTTGAAATGTCTACTCGAGTCCTTGTCACAAGCAGAAAAGATACTGAGCTAATACACAATTTTTATGTAAGAAAAATAGGCTTCACCACCAAATTCCTTTTGGTTTTATCTTAAGGTCTTGTTTATACTATTTTGTTTTATCATATGTTCATTTATGCTGTAACATTTTATCGCCTTTGCATTCGCACTGAATGCGTGTATTTCTTTTTATATCAACGAAGGTCCATTCGTTGCGTCAAGTTGGATTCCGGAATGTCAAACTCAATGCGCAAACGAGAAATTCTCATTTTCATCTACAATAGCAG
>NC_051416.1:37607084-37607194 GCF_015228065.2 Penaeus monodon
AAAAAAAAGTATCATATATGATTTTCCCAAACCCCTATTTCTGTACTTTAGTTTCGGGGCAATTCATTTCTTTGTCTTCTTCTATTAAAACAAGTTATCTAATTTCTTTA
>NC_051416.1:37607446-37608098 GCF_015228065.2 Penaeus monodon
AAAATCAATAAATCAATCCAGCACTTGTTCACTTTCGAGAGTAAAAAATCCCCCTCGCCTAAAGATGAGTTTGTTCCTGCAAAAGTGCAAGAACTAAAGCAATTACGGGAATATCATCTTGCAGACACGACCCCCGTTTGCATGCCATCTGGAAAATGTTTTGCACAAGAAACAGCAACAGAAGGCACTAACACTTTTATTTTCTTAACCCTTTTCAACGCGAGGCGCACAAAACCCAATACAAAAGTTTTTTTTTTTCTTTTGCATCATTATATAATGTTTTCCCTTTCAAGATTACGTTATCCTTCATAATTGAGCCCAAGGGAAATCATATGAAATCACTACTAAAGACACTCATGGGGGGTTAGATAAAAAAGGGAGGACAGCTTACTTCACCTATAATGTTATGATTTTTCCTCTGTTGAAGAACTAATCTTTAGTTATCCCCCCCAAAAAGGAAGCCTTTTCGTCTACGAGTGAAAAAATTCATTCATTATTTTTAAATAAAATTGGTAAAAAACCATATTCGTTTTGGGATTATTTCATTTTTATTTGTAGTAATGCAATCTCGTCACGGGAAAAGATTCGGAACTGCTACTGCATGGTTCTCGGATGAATTTCTCTCTCTCAGGGGTAGAAAAAGGGGTTGAAT
>NC_051416.1:37608739-37609192 GCF_015228065.2 Penaeus monodon
TTTAAATTTGTAGTATTACTTGTGTGTTGGTTGTGTGAATCGGGCCGGATTTCAAATAATGCTCGCCCCTTTTAGTCCATTCAAATTCTGCTTCAGTCCTTCCATTTTGATGCAACAAAAATGTTCTGAGAAGATTTTTTTTGTAATTTTTGGGGAAAGTCTACTCGGCCTTGTCACAACAAAAAAAGATATGAGCTAATACAAAATTTTTTATGTAAAAAAATAGGCTTCCCCACAAATTCCCTTTTGGGTTTTATTTTAAAGGGTCTTTTTATACTATTTTTTTATCATATGTTCATTTTGCTGAACTTTTATGCCTTGCATTTCGCATAAACGTGTTTTCTTTTTATATAAAACGAAGGCCCCATTCGTTGCGTCAAGTTGGATTCCGGAATGTCAAACTCAATGCCAAACGAAAATTCCATTTTCATCTAAAATAGCGTTGTTCAAATC
>NC_051416.1:37624236-37624374 GCF_015228065.2 Penaeus monodon
GAGACGGGGGTGGGGACACGACCGCTCGCTAAACACGGGACGCAGACAAGGACACACCCAGTGTAAACAGTAAAGCTGCAAGAAACGATGAGGGGATTAGTTGAAGCTAGTGTTACCAGAGCTTCTCTAATTTCTGAA
>NC_051416.1:37624526-37625656 GCF_015228065.2 Penaeus monodon
CCAGTGGCAGTTGGGGCAAGGAGAAAGAGAGAAAGGGACAGTGAGGGAAATGAACAGAAAGGAGATGGAGGAAAAAAGCAAAAGCGAGAGATTGGACTTTAAACGTAAATACGTAATAGAAACTAAATGGTTTATTAGTATGAAAATGTGTCATTAATTAGCATGTATATACAAAATGTATTCTGCAATGTGCTGTAATTAATTTTATGTAAACGAAATTACTTTCGTGTACTTCCTTTTATTTAATTTGATACTTGAGTCAAGAGCATACTTCTGTATTCATTCCCTATCATGTTATGTAAAGAAAATCAACAAATAGAGTGGTAGGTTCTAAACTGGATTTCTTCAAATATATCGCTGGACAAAGAAATAGCTAATGTACGAATATTGAAAGTTTCATTCAGTTCAATTAGATTTCACAACTTTCCACCATCGAACTTTCCAGACAGGAGTATGAATTTCCTCAATATCAATGATGTCAGCTGAAAAGGCGCCCTCCATGACCTCTTCTGCAGCAGCTGCAGGCGTACAGAGGACGCGCTGCCGCATCTTCATTTGAGTCGCGAGTGCAGCGCAATGCCCTTTGCTTATATTTGATTTCTCCTTGGAGAGAACCTAAAGGAAGCGTCTCTCTTCCCCTTGTCCGGTGTGACTGCGTCCACCCCTTAGACGGTACAAAGTCAGTTTTCGTCATTGTTTAGTTATTTCCTTTATTCTCCATGCAATTTCCCCCCGGCTTGTGCAGGGCGATAAGAATGCAACGCTCTTGAGTAAAGTGGCTTCCATTTATCCTATTCGACCCTTCTCTTTGTGGCTCTTCCTTCCCCTTTCCCGCAGGCGATTCCTCTTAGTCTTTACGGCTTCTTGCTGCGAACATGGCAAGAACAACGTTGGGAGGATGAGGAAACCATAAGTCCTAAAGAAATTATTTATTTGAAACCAATTCTTTGCATCTGAAAATTATATGGTAATCATTTAAACATTTAAAGGCAGAGAAACAAGACTTGAAAAAAAAATCTCCATCTTCTTTGTAAAGACAGGAAAGTGATGAGAAGTTTTTGAAGAAGAAATTATATAAAATATGTCGTTAGGCCTTCCCCCTTTCTTTTTCTTTGCGTAAATATTAAGAC
>NC_051416.1:37625695-37625853 GCF_015228065.2 Penaeus monodon
CTGTCTTCCCAGCATCCCTTTTTGTGTTTGCCATAGTAGAGGAGAGCTTTCCTCGTTTTTCCCCGGGGCGCCCGTCCTTTCTTTCCTCGCCTCGTCCTTTCAGCCTGGACTTTTTTTCTTGCCTCCGACTCTCTTTTCCTCCGGCTTCCTGTCCAATA
>NC_051416.1:37628243-37628681 GCF_015228065.2 Penaeus monodon
TATCAAACATTTCTTCAGATAAGCCCACTTGTCGATTTACTTTTTTACAAACTCTTTTGCCCCCTGTCCAAATAGTTCTTTTTCAACAGCAACGGATTGTATCATTATA
Source organism: Penaeus monodon (assembly GCF_015228065.2). Classification (NCBI taxonomy): domain Eukaryota; kingdom Metazoa; phylum Arthropoda; class Malacostraca; order Decapoda; family Penaeidae; genus Penaeus; species Penaeus monodon. Next base: position 37,628,353 of record NC_051416.1, read on the forward strand.
CTTTTTTGCTGTCCGGTAGGCCACAGTACCTTAAATCAAGATGATGCACACGAATTTAGCAATGCACACATGCTACATTGGTAAATAAAAAATAAAACAGAATGAATTAATAATTCACGCAAGTCGTAAAAAGATTAACCACAAGCGAAGGTACTATGTCTCTGATTATGGCAATGAAAATTCGTTAGAGCGAAATTCCACGCACTTTCCTGTGTCTTGCGAAGTTCCGAAAAGCTACGGTCTTGGTTTCTCGTGAAACCTTAACAAGAATTAAATACCGCTGGTGGTTTTTGCTAATTTATTGACTGAAATCACACTACCTGAAACTC
>NC_051416.1:37628953-37629794 GCF_015228065.2 Penaeus monodon
TTTAACATTCGCAGCTGCGTCTACATCTAGTTTGCTTCATGTTTGATTTGTATTCATCGTTACTTCTTTTATTTTCCCGTTTTTTTTTAATATTTTATAATTTTGGTAATGTTTTCAGGCACGATAACAGGATATCTTGAAGACAATGTTTTCTACCTCTTTTGAAATAACATTATATGCAAGGGTTTATCTTTTTCAAAAGATGAAATGCTGAGCCAGCACACAGTGCTTTTCTAGGAATGGGAGGTTTTATGTTTCATCACAAAAGGTAAAATTGATGGAGCTACAATAGATGGAGCTACAATCTCTTCTTGCAGTCCAAGTCTATGACTCTGTGAGGCGCGGTAAGTCAAGAGGATAATGAATCCCTCTCAACAATGTGCTTTCTGGAATGTTTCACAAAGAACCCTTTAGATACAATTGAAAATAACTCGTTCTTGTTGCCTTCCTAGTCACCTTTGTTTCTCGTAACACGTCAGTTAGTTAAACAAGTTAATTCTATTTTGAACTGTGTTTCTATTCAACACCTCTTTGTTCCACCTTAACATGGATGCTTGGTGGTCACTGCAAAGTCGCAGAGCTCACGAAAATGTCTCCATGTTAGAAAAATCCATCTTTTTCTGCAAAAGGAAAGCCTAAACCGCAATAATGTATGGAATAGTTGGATATAACGTTTCAAATCGAATAACAAGACATAAGCTAGGCAATACTAATCTCTGTCAGTCATTATTTTTATGGTCTATTTTCTACAACAAAATGTAGACAGCGTAGCCACATTCCTTTAGCTGTTATTATAACGGAGGTGTGACCTTTACGTTTGATAAGACAAGCTGAGGTGATT
>NC_051416.1:37629967-37630147 GCF_015228065.2 Penaeus monodon
TCGTTTCGTATTTTGAAAATAGAATAAAAATGGTCTCACATAACATTCCTATGCATTTTCCTACCGGAAATCCCTTTCACAGACTAAATTCTTCTCTTTGGTGCTTTCTCCTTCACCTTAAATCAATTTTAATATTTTTTTCCAATTTGCTTGTCTCGTCGATGTCCTACGACAAGACCA
>NC_051416.1:37630206-37630928 GCF_015228065.2 Penaeus monodon
ATTTACAAGTATATAGATATCTAAATGCTTTTATTATTATACCCTGATTATTTTTCGATAACAAGCAGATTTCTTATGCGACTTACATTACATTAATTTATGACTCCCACCCCGAACATGTATTATCTTGAAGGAAAAAACAAACAAAAGCTTTCAGATCAATAAAATTTTCTTGCAAATCGGCATGTGGCCCAAAGATAACGTCCAGCGCTACATTTGTAAGAGCGTTGAATATTACCATCATTATTGAAAAAAAACTCTTTCTTCCTCTTATAAATAGCCATGCTTCTAGAAGTTATAGTCCCTATCGATGAAATCCTCTTAATTACAGCAGCTGTAAACCGTTATACCTAAACACTCAGAAGCTCGATGTCTTGTCATTTGCTGCCACTCCCGATCATCTCTTTCTCCCTCTTATAAATGGTCATGCTTCTAGAAGTTATAATCCCTATCGAAGAAATCCAATTAATAACAGCAGCTGTAAACCATTACACATAAACACTCAGAAGCTCGATGTATTGCCATTAGCTGCAAATCGTGAGCAACGACTTGGAGGAAGCCTATAAGTACTTGTCTGAGCTCCATCCTTAGTCTGGGCATTACTCATCGCCACCAGAAGTTTTATCGATAGGAAGATATATGGGCAAATCTTTTACCAGCATCTTGTGATTTGTGGTTGGTTGGTGACAAAGCTCTCTCACTTTCTTTCATTCTTCCTCACC
>NC_051416.1:37631192-37631339 GCF_015228065.2 Penaeus monodon
CTCGGGCCCCCAATTACACATAAAATCCTGACTAATGCAATATCGAGATGTCAATCATGATAAATGTTATCAAGTCTGAGAGAGCTGTTTGTGTCCTTCCCTTGGTTCCTGGTGACACCGGGCGTGGTAGGTTGCTCTCCTCTGCGT
>NC_051416.1:37631362-37632358 GCF_015228065.2 Penaeus monodon
TTCTGGTGATGAAAATAAAACCTTTGTCGTTTTTATCTCTAATTGTTTCGACGAGCTCCGGAAAGAATCGACGATCACGAATAACTTTCTGAAGGAATGCGAAAGATCAAGGTTCTCGATGGTAGTGACTGATGGTATTTTAGATTTTTATAGTCATTGATTTTAGTTTTCTTATTGTTTGATATCTTTATCTAGAACGTGTAGTTCTTTATTGTATTAATATAAGTTTTAATTATATTCTTTTCTGCTTTTGTGAGCTTCACATACCCTTAAAAGATAACTATTAACCTTTTATTGCCTCGCCAACGGCTGCTCAGGGATGTTTCTCAGACTGGAAACACCAAATATTCGTATCCTTAATTTCGTCAGATTAAATTTCGTCTTTAGTCTTTTTGAGTGTCTCTCTCTCCTTACTGGAAGACGCTTCCTTGTAATAAAAAGCATTAAAATTCTCGTTTTCTCCCGTCTTCCTCATTTTCTCCGGCTTTCTCATTTTCTCCGGCTTCCTCATTTTCTGCCGTCTTATTCTTCTGTTCTCCCGTATTCCTCACTTTCTGCCGTCTTCCTCGTTTTATCTGTGCTTTGTTTCCTCCCGTCTTCCTCATTTTCTTCAGCCTTCCTCGTTTTTTCCCGCCTTCCTCATTTTTTCGGTCATTCTCGTGTTTCTGGCTTGCTTCTCCGACTTCCTTCTCGAAAGAACAGGGGGGGAGGAGCTCAGAACTTTGAGAAATCTTCTACTTGCGGTGAAATTTATTCTAAAGTCTCTGGAAAAGACAGATTAATTAACTAATTTTACATTAGGGAACTTTGGACATAGGCTTGACGTTTATGCTTCTTGGTGCGAGGTCCAAAGTATAGTTCTTCTGACCAGCAGGTGTGGCGAAATCAGCGCTGTCAGTACTGGATTTGCGTGCAAGATAAGTGAATATCAAAATGAAACTGTTCTTGATTTAGAATACCTACGTGCGCGCGTGTGTATGTTTGTGCGCGCGCGCC
>NC_051416.1:37632572-37632895 GCF_015228065.2 Penaeus monodon
TATTAGCTTGCTACTCGAAGATAAAGGGAACAACACAACACTTAATCCTTCGTCGTGTTTGTACCGCCGATGTGTCTCTGTGCATTTCAGTCAGCCTCACACGATCTTCTCGTGCAGGGAAACCCGAGGACCTCGCTAATGACGTGTCGAGATGGGAGGTACGAGATACAGGATAGCACTTTTGGGAACAGAGGAAAACATCGGTACAGGTTTCGAATTCTTTGCTACGTCCGAATGTGGAGTCACGAAGAGCAATGATGAGACATTTTGGGGCAATTGTGAATTTCGCCGAGCTTTTGGTACGCTATGAGCACGTGCGCACG
>NC_051416.1:37633003-37633763 GCF_015228065.2 Penaeus monodon
TTTTTAAGCATTACATTTAATAGCATACTGCAAAAATCTGAAAAATACCGTGTCTGTGTGTGTTTATTTATCTGTGTACGTGAACACGCATACCTTATATATCGATGATGTCAGCTGTAACACCGACCCTAAAATCTGCATTGTTCCGTATATTTCTTTATGGAAACTCAAAGGGCGGGAAGTTCGAACGTCAATCTGCCTTTTGTTGCTCTCTGCTGATTCGGGAGTCAAGTGAAAAAAAAAAAAAAAATTGTCCCCAAAGGAGTAACTGGGAAAGCTGCTCTATATTCACAGATATTCAGTGGATTTATGATATTGAAAGAGGCATATTTCTAGAATTTATGTTTTTCGTCGGTAAAAAGTACACAAGAGTTTGATTTTTTCCGAAAGAACTGATTCGATTACATACGTGATATCTACTTCTTAGCATGTAGACAAAAATGCTTTTGAGTTTGCATATAAAGTTACACATAAATATATATGGTATGTCTAGGAAAAAGAAGCAATAACGAAGAGGGATAAAATATTAATAAAATTCTGGATATTCCAAATAAATTCCGAAAGTTATGTTAGGAGGAGACAAATACTCATAAGACTACGAATGGAGAAAAATAAAAGTAAAGGGTATTCGAAGGAGGAAGAAATGCATGAAAATTATAGTTATCTATATATATTTTTTTGGGGGGGGCGGGAATGAATATTAGAATTGTTCGATGCATGTCGATAACACGTTGGGAATGTTGGTCTAAAAAGCACTCTT
>NC_051416.1:37634863-37635647 GCF_015228065.2 Penaeus monodon
CCTTACGAATCTCAATACAGGAAATATCAGGCAGGCCGCTTTTGTTACTGAAATGAGGCTTTTGCGCCAGGTCGTTTACTGTTGACTAGACTGGCAAATGAGCTTTTATTTATTCTCAATTTACCTATTTGCATTTTTGGGATTAACTTTTAACTGCTTATCTCACTGATGCATATCTCAATGAATTACTTAGCAGATGTAACCATTACTTCATTACAGCATTCCCCATGCATGACAGGAATAGCTCACGTCTGCTGCAAAATCCGTAAATATCTCATGCAATTTCCTATTTTTGCTAATTTATTCAATGCACAAATTGCGTTCCCATCTTTTCATTCTCAAAGGACGATTTTTTATCCCCTTGGTAATATCATTGTTTTCTCTAACAAGCCACTCTATTTCAAATGAAGTTATATGAAGTGTTTTATGAATTCTCCATTCAATGTCAGTGCTTTTTCACACGTATAAGTAGAAATATAAGAAGTGATACCAAGAACGACGTTAATGATTATGATAATAGATGATAATTATGTTTCTTTAGAGAAAGGTAAACTATAGATGATATTTATTATGATAATGAGCGTGTGTGTGCGCGTATTTACACGTACTTGTGAGCGCTCGATTAGCAGTTTAGACATGCATGAAAGTAAATATTGACACCAAGTTTCTGGTTCACTTCACCTCCTAGCAACGGGACGTTCCTCCCAGACAGTGTTTGCTACTGCAAAGTGAAAGTATCGGCTCAGCGGAAATCCTAATCTTGCTTGCAAGTGGCAGCGTTTTC
>NC_051416.1:37637659-37637797 GCF_015228065.2 Penaeus monodon
GAGAAAAAAACATGGATTCCAGATCGTGTCCAGCTGACTGATTTTATTTGAAAGTCGAATTCTGTTTCAGTTTTTATTTACTTTTCGCGGAAACGGCGTGACATTAAACTTTTATACCGGGAAACCTTTGTTACTTTC
>NC_051416.1:37638536-37640462 GCF_015228065.2 Penaeus monodon
GGCCGGTTTGTACGGCCCTGAGTTCGTTCACTAATTTAATTCACAGGTTTCGTTCGTTCAGAGATGCACCTGCAAATCGAGCCTTAATGTGCCTTATGAAACATTTCTAATGCTGCAGAGATGAATACACAAGCGTATATGTCCTGTATATTATAAAACGTTATGCGTCTGGAAAACGTATGTACATGCGGGTTGGGAAACATGTAAGGAATAAATTCAGTGGAGATATAACAGTAGGCACTAGTGCGTATGTATACGAGGTAGGGTTTCCCAGTCTTTTTGTTTATGTTGACGTTAATCTTTTATGTAGTAGGGCAGGGAGCCGTAGTGTAAAAACATTAGCCTTAATTTTATTTGCCTGATATTCTATGCTGACGCTTATGGTGGATGGTAATATGATAAGTGGGACCGTTTGAAAGTTTGAGTTGACAAGTAAGCGGGTCAAGGGAGCAGCTATGATGGTAGTGTGAATGGTTCATTTAGTTGCACCGAATTCGGTGTATAAGTACGAGCTTTGGCTGCTTTTGCTGTATACTTTAACAGTATGCAGAATATGATCCTTACATATAATGTTGTGTTTTTTATGTAGGGTAAATACGTGTAACCGAGTTTTACTCACACACACACATAATTAGATATATACGCTTCCAAACAGACATACTTACTCAGGAATATTTTACAAACGAAAGCATTTTTGTTAAGTCATTATAATACACACCTCTTAAGATGTAAAACGGCAACCAATAAAGTTATTTCTTTTTACAGTTTGTGCGGAAATCGCCGACTCATCTCCTGACCTCAAACGTAAGGTTTCTGAGCCGTCGTGTGTGGGCCACATTATGGCGCAGCCTGTCAATATCTCTGAGGTTGAAAAGTTTGCTGCAGTGTTGACGTGGTGAGTATAAACAAGAGACCTTTATGTCCCTGTAAATTACAAGTAATGTATTTTTTTGGTCATCTATTTGCATTTCAAGCCTTTCTGATATAAAAGTTAATGATTTAAGACGAACATTCTAACAATCGGGAATGAATCTCAGGGGACGCTGCCAGCTCGAAGCTCGGCAGATGAAGGAATCTCCGGAGAACCTGCGCCGTGCCATCGGAGACTTCCTTCCGCAGATGGAGATCCTCACCATGAAACCCGACGACTTCGTGGACTGCGTGGCCTCGACCGGCATTTTCACGAGGGACGAGAACATGGCTATACTCCTCAACATCAAGCGCGTGCCGGGAGTGCCTCTCCCTCCGGCTTGCGTCAAGGCCTCCAAGAAAGGTTCTCTCCACAAACGAACGCCAGCTGAAGTGCGTCCACTTCGACTTCAACCGCCACGCTCGCCAGGGCTCGATCCGTGTGCACAACCACCAGGACCAGACACTCCTAGCCAACCTGAAGGTGTCGAAACCCGTCCAACTGAAGCGGGTTTTTCTGCGATCACATCGCCTTCCACGAAGCCACGGCCACAGTCAGAGGGGCGTGTGGCTTGGTGCAGCAGACGGTCACTAGCGAAGGACCCGACGGCTTTTCCCTACGCCGGTCACTCTCCGCCCGGCCATGTCCTGCTCAATCACAGTCAAGACCAAGGGCTTCTGTTTGCCCCTTGTTGCATAGTTCTCCCTGTGGCATGACGGGATCAGGTTCGAGGCGCCCAGCGACCTTTCCTCAAGGCAAAAGGTCCGATGCTCTATTTCTGGAGTTTAGAAGACACTCGGAATAAAAAACAGCGAGACTTCACCAGCAATAAGAATCGACGGAAAATGTTTCATCATTCTCTGCGCGTAGCCTGTTTCCAGTGAATTGAGACCGAGTGTGATTTCACTCTCCTGTACTATTTCCTTGAGACGTATATTGCAATGGAAGTGCTAGTACTTTTCCGCGCAAAAAAAGATTGGCGTATATCGTTAACACACGCAGATTCATACCAACAT
>NC_051416.1:37640625-37640767 GCF_015228065.2 Penaeus monodon
ATACTCCTCCAGTGATACTCAAAACAAACATTCTGAAAAGAATGAAATTCAGTGAAAAATAAACCATGTATTGCATCTATATGCATTGCAAGAACTGGAAGACCAGTGTACACTAAATTACATATCTTATGATATGCATTAG
>NC_051416.1:37641124-37641291 GCF_015228065.2 Penaeus monodon
GCATTACGCTTACAATTTTCTTCAATGGGAATTACACCTGCGAGGTACATTGTGCAGTGTGCATTGTACATTCCTGCTGCTCTTCCTCTGAATAAAAGCTGTAATTTGTGTATAGCCTTTGTTTTACTAACCTTTCTCTCACCCTTCCCTTCTCTTTCTTTTTTCTC
>NC_051416.1:37641745-37642014 GCF_015228065.2 Penaeus monodon
AGTGGCCGACCGCCACGACCACCCTTAGCAGACACGCCATAACAAGAGGCCTTCAAAAGATCTCGCTAAAGTGGCCCCTTCTCTCTCGCCTGACGCGAGCGATTCGATAAAAAAAGTTGGAAATTTAATAAGAGCAGCGACATAGGAGGCGACATGGCTCTTTGCTGACGTCGGAAGTCCGGGGATGTGCCTGTCGTATAAAGGTGATGTTCTGTGCGGCTGGTGGTGGTCGGTGGTCCGGTAGGTGTTTGATGTCGTGGGGCTTTGCA
>NC_051416.1:37642245-37643020 GCF_015228065.2 Penaeus monodon
GTTGACAATACACACACACAAACAATAGGGAACAAGAAAAAGAGCAACAGTTGATCATTGTTGAAAATCCAGTGCAACGTTATCGCTAATATCAGTTTTTGCTTTTCCATTTGCCCCAAAATATATGTTATTTTGACCAGATTGTCAATAGCAACAAACAATACTTTGTGTGGAATTCATATGCTAATATCTCTTATTATCTTAATTGAATGCTTCACAATTCGTTAAAGTTACTGGATGATGCACGATTTAAACTGTACGTAATTCAGGTAAATAAACAGTTTTTAATTCCTTGCACTGATCCCCCCCCCCCTTTTTTTTTCTTAACGAAAGCTATTCCAATTTGCCTTATAAATTATACTCAAATCGGTGACTATTAAAAGAAAAAGTTTTAAAGTCCATGATATAAAATCTCGATTAATATAGAACATAGAAATCTTACCTTCTGTTAATTTTCGTACTTTATAACCAGCTAATCATAGAAAAGGGAAATACTTACCAACTCGGTATTTTAATGAACATCAGAGTTGCTGCCTAAGTGATATGGAGCGAGGGGAGTTTATATTTGAATCCATGGAAAGCTGAACGAATGAAATTATATTTCCATCCACTGCCAATGAGTGAGCGCTGTGGCAGTAAGAGGGAAAACAAGCTCATTAGTAATAATCCTAATAACTGTTTGTTCGTAGTGCGTTTATTAGTGCTTGTAAGCAATTTACTTGTGTTGACAGGCAGGTCGTGAGCTAACAGTACGCGCGCGCGTTTATTATAAACG
>NC_051416.1:37643290-37643654 GCF_015228065.2 Penaeus monodon
AAAGCTCTCTAAAAGCACATAATCTCTTCCATCTGGTGTTTTAACCATCCACCCAATTTACAACAACACACGCTTCGACTTACACAGGAGCTTAATCCGTTGAACGATATCCATGTGGCGCCAGGGAATTGACGAGCCTATGTTTCTCTGACAGACGCAGTTTCTATAAAAATTGTAGTCTGGAAATGATAGTATGAATAGTTTTTGATTCAAGGTGAGTGGTTCTGATTTTTTTTTTCATAAATGATATTAGATTAAAAAAAAAAACAATGTCTGACAATGGATGTTGACGATGTACGGGAAAACGATAACCATAGAGTTAATTAATACCTGATACAATGGCTAAGATCTTCATAAAGATGTA
>NC_051416.1:37643841-37643950 GCF_015228065.2 Penaeus monodon
TTAACAGTAACACGACTCACAAAAACATTGGAATCCCAAGCGCATATGTGCCGTACGATCAAGAGAAGGACACTGCATGGACCTTAATTGCATATCCGTAGGTGTGCAT
>NC_051416.1:37644387-37644572 GCF_015228065.2 Penaeus monodon
AGTGTGTCAAGGTCGATGCGGCGCAGCAGCATTCTTAATCAACATTTTGCCCCATTTCTCGACCATAAATGCTGGGTGCTGTTGTGCGAGAGTTTTTCTGCTTTCTCTTTTTCTTTCTTTGTTGGGGAGAAGTGTTGCCACCCTAGGAGAGTAGGGAGGCTTTGTAAAGGAGGGATGGAGGAGTG
>NC_051416.1:37644655-37645105 GCF_015228065.2 Penaeus monodon
CGCATGGAGGAAAACAATAGATTCTAGGAATGTGACATGACATATAAAGGCAGTTAAAACGAAATACTCAAGTGTATTACATAAGTCGGGTCCCAGCTCAGAAATTATGACCTTGATGTTAAGAAAGGAGATACTAAGTATGTTAAATGAATAAACTTTTTAAAAAAGTTGCAATAAAAGGGAATGAAAGATTCCTAAACTCTTCAAAATTATCTCTTAACCGAAAATCACGTTTCAGGCGGTTTCTCGGATGTAACTCATTTTTTTAAGAATCTTTTCGAGTCACGTCCTTGTCTGATCTGATTTTAAAATATTATTGAATACAAAAGAAATCTTTGTTTTTCTGTTACGAAATGCCCTGCTTAAATGATCTACGGTCAACATTTTTTTTGTTGTTTTCTTTCTTTTGGAATTATTAGTGGAGGGAAATAACCAAAGAAAATCATTGCT
>NC_051416.1:37645195-37647261 GCF_015228065.2 Penaeus monodon
AACAAATATTTAGAAACCAAGTAGAGACTTATCTCTGGTGCAATATCCTGAGGAATATATTTTAGTTTAATTATCCATATTTAAGTCCGTTAAATCCTGAGGTAAATCAAATATGCATTGAAATAATCCACCAAATAAAAGGACCGATGTTAAACGAATCTATATTCCTCTCTGTCCTTTCAAAAAAGTATTATCATTAGACTCTATACCAATGTAAGAGAAGACACACCACGCGCGTTATATACAGTTCAGTTCGCAATAGACACGAGGAAGAAAAAGAGTTCTATTACTAATTATTAAAAGAAAGAAAAAAAATACTAGTAAATTTTTTTTTTCTCCTGGTATTGTTACTTCCTCATCAGCGGTTCATAAAGTGTAATGCCAAGAAAACAACAACTTGTTTAAATGACCTTGCTCTCGTTGCATCTTTGGAAATAAGGACATATTACCATTTGTTTTAACTTTCATTCGTCATTAATTATAATCGGTTTAAATCTTTATAATTTAATAATTTAATCTCACTTTGTCTTTTCAAGGCTAATCTATTTTATTGCTAAAATGGTACTCGTTTTTCAATAAGTGACAAATTACCGTTAAAGGATACAGAAGTAAATTTAGATAAAAAATCAGAGCAAAATGGCAGCCAACCCCGGTGAAATACTGGTTGAACTGCAGTTTCTGTGCGAATATCCCTGATGGTGATCTAATATATGCCGACAACTTTATCTTCCATTTTCAGTATTTCTTTGACGTCAGGGACCGATGCCGTTTACTCCATATTCTAATGTAAAAAAGGAACAAAAAATCTAGATCGAAGCCCCAAGCGTGACTCACTGAAGATTGGCATGTTAGTACCCTGAACACTCACGGCAGTTCACGCAAAACCCTGATTAATAGTGAGGAAGTGTGGGGGGGGGGGGCTATATTAAAGTACAAATTTACTTTGCGTGTGGTTTGTTGCGTAATATTATGCATGTTGGGTAGGAATGTTCTTTTTGCATTAGATTATCCGAATATGTTTGATATCTTGATAAATTCTAGTTTACCCGCACCTAACTTTCAGCAATCCTCGGTTAAAGTTGGCACATTCCAGTTAGTACAACTCTGCTTCAGCAAACCTAGATGACAAGTAGAAATTTAGAGGCAAATATGACAGTTATAAACAGCGGTGCTTTCCAGGCCTGACACTGCTCACAGATACGGGCGGGGTAGGTCGCATTGTCTTTTCTTTTTTATGCTTGGTAATAAAAATAACCAAATATTAGAACACCTCTATCGTACCTACAACATAAAATTTTAAAAACGAACATGAGACTTCTTTGTGCCTCCGCCGAAACAGGTACATCTGGGTATATAGCAGATCGAACAAGCGTTAGGAATCATAGTTTCGTGTTTGTACTATTAGCATGATAAAACAGAACATCTCTTGTGTGTAACTGCTTTAGCCATGTGATAGGCAGGATACAGGATAATTAGTAACACAAGTAAAAGATAACAGCAGAATAGAAATAAATCACCCAATTGATTTCTTTCAGGTAATCAAGACCTACGTAGCAATTTCTGAATGAGAGGAGGAACTTGATAGGATGAAATGCTTTAAGATTTGTTAATTTTCGGCGAAGAGGCAAAAAAAAAAAAATTTTTTTATACTATCAAACAGTGCAATTCTGAGGTTGCACCAGATTTCTCAGAGGACTCAAGAATGTAGACTCACAGTATACACACTCGCGATTCGATACCTTTGAAGACAATATATATGCATCGACAATGACTTGATACTTCTTTCCTGTTCACACTGGCTCAGTACTTCCACGTCCCCTCCCTTCTCTCTCTTCTGTACATCCAAAAATCCATCTCTCTCACCTATTATATAAGTTTAAAACCTCCCCCCACTCTTCTCTCTTCACTCCTTCCAAGTACCACTTCAACTATACTATCTCATGTACATCAAATAAATAACATTATCTATCTCTCTCCGTCCCCACCCTCCACCCTTCTACCTCTCTATCTCACTCATTCCAATCAAATTCTATTAAACCAAATATATCTATATCTGTCCCACGTAA
>NC_051416.1:37647378-37647450 GCF_015228065.2 Penaeus monodon
TCGATATATATATGTGTGCGTATGTATGTGTGTGGTATTTGTTATGATAATTATATATAATGATAACGTTGA
>NC_051416.1:37651993-37652161 GCF_015228065.2 Penaeus monodon
AGGAGAGAGAGAGAGATGATAGGATATTATATATATAGTAGATATACAAAGAGATAATGATAGAGATAATGATAGATAGATAGACAAGAGATAAGAGAGACATGATAAAGAGAATGGATCAGATTATAGAGATATGATTAAGATAAGACAGAAAAGAGAGAGAGAGAG
>NC_051416.1:37653287-37653765 GCF_015228065.2 Penaeus monodon
GACCGTGGAATCCCGAAGTCAATTATCCGATTCGTTATCTGTCTTGGTGTTATTTTCAACTATTTGAATCTCTTTTTCTTTACTTGTCGTATCTCTATTTTATGCAACGACGTGTTTTTGTGCTTTATTAGTTTTCCATATTCATAAAAAATAAGTAAGTTTTATGTGTATAAATTTTTTACACCATCGTTGTAGTTTAAGTATTGTTCACTAACTGTAGTCCCCAGGTCATTTAGGTTCAGGTCCATGTCAAGTGATGAATTTTCTCCCCTCCTTTGACCTGTGTGGGAAATGCCTCATTCAATCCATTTTCTACTATTTTTTTCATATTTCAGTTTCTTTCTTTTTTCATTATTGTTTGTTTTCAATATTTGGAATTTTGATTAACGAATGATCAATTTCCTTTTTCGTTTTATCGACATATTTTTTTTTTTTTTTTCATATTGTTCAAGTTTATTTATACGGATACCCATTTACC
>NC_051416.1:37655572-37655666 GCF_015228065.2 Penaeus monodon
CCTTGAAAATTAAAATATTATAAATTTTTTGTTAACTATTTTCTTGCAATAAATTGATTATTATCTTAAATACGGCCCTTGTCACACAAACTCC
>NC_051416.1:37656061-37656125 GCF_015228065.2 Penaeus monodon
AAACAGAAAACCTTATACTCTACAATAACTCGTGAACCTGGACTGTGCGTTTACAAGTCCATCC
>NC_051416.1:37656272-37657263 GCF_015228065.2 Penaeus monodon
TGAACCGTCCTATGAATGAAGCAGCTTGTCCGAATCCTCTTAGTAGCAAGCCCGAGATGGAAAAGATGACATTCGCATTTCGTCCGAAAGGTCTTGTTCCGGAACAGCAATCTTTCACTCCTGTGGATGGGTCAAAATTAGTATTGGAATAGGATTAGTAATAGTAGTGGAAATCTTTGATAATTGAGAATACATGTATGTGCAATGATCATACACTATGAATTTGTTCATCTGCCATACATAAGAGACTTCAATTCCAAAATGCTATGGGGTAGACAGGTCTAGACCCACCCTAGACAGGATGATTTTTTTTTTTTGTTATATTATTCCTAATGTTCATTAAATACAGGATCCTTTTCATATCCTCACCCCGTCCCTTCCTACTGAAATCACGTGATTTCCTGCTTGTGTTAGCTGACTGTTCGGCCGGGCGTCGGCAAGGGTGCCGTTGCATCCTCTGTTCGAAAGCCGAGGAAACCTGCGTTCAGGAAAATCTGAACATGCACAGTTATTTTCTCTATGTTTAGTCTTTTTTTCCTCGAGGAGTTCAACACTAAACCTGTAGCGGAGGAGGTGAGTGTCGTGGCTGATTCAATTTCTCTTTTGAAAATGTACCCAAGTTTATGCAAGACAGAAGTTCGACTCGTTTGTTCATATCCTAAGGAGTATCCCACTATTAAAGTCTTTTTATTCGTTATTACCTATTTACACAAAAATTGGAGGAAAAATAGGATTATGAGGTAGAGAAAAAGAAAACTAGGGAACAGAAAGCTACTACAGTGATGGCAACAAAAATAACTGGGAATACGACGATGCGAAACAGCAATGGCGGCAGAGGAGAACAGGAAATTGTTAGCGTGTCAGGACAGGACAGCAAACATGGTGCGAATTGGACTGGAATTATGTGAGGGGGGGAGGAAACCTCAGTATTCAGTTCCTACAAATACACATTGCCAAGATTCCAAGTTGGTTGGAAACTCACTCGCTTTTA
>NC_051416.1:37657516-37658276 GCF_015228065.2 Penaeus monodon
TTTTCCCGCTCTTCCAAATAGTGTTCCGTTTCTTCCTTAAAGCGGAATTATAAACCATTGATTTTTATGTCACAGACCACGCATCCTCCGATTGGAAGATGGGCTCTTACAACGTGTTTTACAGATTCCCGTGGAAACAAAGTATTTGCTGCAGCAAACCACGAAGTTGCACTTGCCCCGTTTTTAGTTAAGATTAGGAAGTAAGATTAGAAAGTATATTGACCGCCCTTTCTTTCGATAATAAAAGGACCGTGTTGTAAAATCAGAAAATGTGGGATTTCTTTTATAAATGGAATTAAAAGAAGTATACAAAACGGCCCAACATCATTACAGGAAAAGGAGCGAGATAGGAAGAGCTAGCTGGTAGGCGAAGGAGAGGGGAGAGTAAGACGATTTGCGGATTGGGAGAAAATACACATCCTATTTAACATAGGGAACTTTTTTTTTTTGAGCAAACCACAACCACCCATAATGTCATTGATGCTTGCCTTTGGTGACCATCTTGACATTGTTTCCCCTTTATCTATTTCAGCTTCTGCAGTATATGTAAGCTTGTCTTACAAAACTTACTTACAGTAGGGGAGGGGGGGAAAGACCGTTAGATGGAGGAGAGGAACAATAATTAAAGCGAAAAGGTATGGCCGATCAGAAGAGACAGAAATATCATGTGAGAGCGTGCCCGATAGTCGTTATTAGCTAAGAATTTGTAGATGGGTAAATGCAGAAAGAGAGTGAGGTTGTTTGGTGCGCATGCAGATTT
>NC_051416.1:37659057-37659215 GCF_015228065.2 Penaeus monodon
AATCATTCCTCATCCTTAACGTTTCTTAGTAGGCTTAGTTATCATAGAAAAAAAGAACTATACATAAAGAAGAATTATCTTCTCACTGTTAGGTTTTTTAAAATTGAACATTTTTCTTAAGTTTAATTTTTCTTTAAAACTTATTTTACATAACCACC
>NC_051416.1:37659754-37660545 GCF_015228065.2 Penaeus monodon
GAAAACGCTGCCACTTGCAAGCAAGATTAGGATTTCCGCTGAGCCGATACTTTCACTTTGCAGTAGCAAACACTGTCTGGGAGGAACGTCCCGTTGCTAGGAGGTGAAGTGAACCAGAAACTTGGTGTCAATATTTACTTTCATGCATGTCTAATGCTAATCGAGCGCTCACAAGTACGTGTAAAATCCGCGCACACACACGCTCATTTTTCATAATAATATCATCTATAGTTTACCTTTCTCTAAAGAAACATAATTATCATCTATTATCATAATCATTAACGTCGTTTTTGGTATCACTTCTTATATTCTACTTATACGTGTGAAAAAGCACTGACATTGAATGGAGAATTCATAAAACACTTCATATAACTCATTTGAAAATAGAGTGGCTTGTTAGAGAAAACAAATGATATTACCAAAGGGGATAAAAAATCGTCCCTTTGAGAATGAAAAGATGGGAACGCAATTTGTGCATTGAATAAATTAGCAAAAATAGGAAATTGCATGAGATATTTACGGATTTTGCGCAGACGTGAGCTATTCCTGTCATGCATGGGGAATGCTGAAATGAAGTAATGGTTACATCTGCTAAGTAATTCATTGAGATATGCATCAGTGAGATAAGCAGTTAAAAGTTAATCCCAAAAATGCAATAGGTAAATTGAGAATAAATAAAAGCTCATTTTCCAGTCTAGTCCAAAATAAACGACCTGGGGCAAAAGCCTCATTTCAGTAAAAAAAGCGGCCCTGCCTGATATTTCCCGGTATTGAGATTAGTAAGGCTCGCT
>NC_051416.1:37661634-37662394 GCF_015228065.2 Penaeus monodon
GGTAAGAGTGCTTTTTAGACCAACATTCCCAACGTGTTATCGACATGCATCGAACAATTCTAATATTCATTCCCGCCCCCCCAAAAAAATATATATAGATAACTATAATTTTCATGCATTTCTTCCTCCTTCGAATACCCTTTACTTTTATTTTTCTCCATTCGTAGTCTTATGAGTATTTGTCTCCTCCTAACATAACTTTCGGAATTTATTTGGAATATCCAGAATTTTATTAATATTTTATCCTCTTCGTTATTGCTTCTTTTTTCCTAGACATACCATATATATTTATGTGTAACTTTATATGCAAACTCAAAAGCATTTTTGTCTACATGCTAAGAAGTAGATATCACGTATGTAATCGAATCAGTTCTTTCGGAAAAAAATCAAACTCTTGTGTACTTTTTACCGACGAAAAACATAAATTCTAGAAATATGCTCTTTCAATATCATAAATCCACTGAATATCTGTGATATAGAGCAGCTTTCCCAGTTACTCCTTTGGGGACAATTTTTTTTTTTTTTTCACTTGACTCCCGAATCAGCAGAGAGCAACAAAAGGCAGATTGACGTTCGAACTTCCCGCCCTTTGAGTTTCCATAAAGAAATATACGGAACAATGCAGATTTTAGGGTCGGTGTTACAGCTGACATCATCGATATATAAGGTATGCGTGTTCACGTACACAGATAAATAAACACACACAGACACGGTATTTTTCAGATTTTTGCAGTATGCTATTAAATGTAATGCTTAAAAA
>NC_051416.1:37662504-37662827 GCF_015228065.2 Penaeus monodon
CGTGCGCACGTGCTCATAGCGTACCAAAGCTCGGCGAAATTCACAATTGCCCCAAAATGTCTCATCATTGCTCTTCGTGACTCCACTTTCGGACGTAGCAAAGAATTCGAAACCTGTACCGATGTTTTCCTCTGTTCCCAAAGTGCTATCCTGTATCTCGTACCTCCCATCTCGACACGTCCATTAGCGAGGTTCCTCGGGTTTCCCTGCACGAGAAAGATCGTGTGAGGCTGACTGAAATGCACAGAGCACATCGGCGGTACAAACACGAGAAGGATTAATTTGTTGTGTTTTTCCCTTTATCTTCGAGTAGCAAGCTAATA
>NC_051416.1:37663113-37664072 GCF_015228065.2 Penaeus monodon
CCCGAAAACGTAGGTATTCTAAATCAAGAACATTTCATTTTGTATTCCATTTTATCTTGCACGCAAATCCAGTACTGACGCGCGATTTCGCCACACCTGCTGGTCAGAAGAACATCTTTGGACTCGCACCAAGAAGCATAAACGTCAAGCTATGTCAAATTTCCCCTAAGTAAAATTAGTTAATTATCTGTCTTTCCAGAGACTTTAGAAAAAAATTTCACCGCAAGTAGAAGATTCTAAAAAAGTCTGAGCTCCTCCCCCGTCTTTCGAGAAGGAAGCGGAGAAGCAAGCCAGAAACACGAGAATGACCGAAAAAATGAGAAGGCGGGAAAAAACGAGGAAGGCTGAAGAAATGAGGAAGACGGGAGGAAAACAAAGCACAGATAAAACGAGGAAACGGCAGAAAGTGAGGGAATACGGGAGAACAGAAAATAAGACGGCAGAAAATGAGGAAGCCGGAGAAAATGAGAAACCCGGAGAAAATGAGGAAGACGGGAGAAAAAACGAAAATTTTAATGCTTTTTATTACAAGGAAGCGTCTTCCAGTAAGGGAGAGAGAGACACTCAAAAAGACTAAAGACGAAATTTAATCTGACGAAATTAAGGATACGAATATTTGGTGTTTCCAAGTCTGAGAAACATCCCTGAGCAGCCTTTTGGCGAGCAATAAAAGGTTAATATTTTATCTTTTAAGGGTATGTGAAGCTCAAAAAAGCAGAAAGAATATAATTAAAAACTTATATTAATACAATAAAGAACTACACGTTCTAGATAAAGATATCAAACAATAAGAAAAACTAAAATCAATGACTATAAAAATCTAAAATACCACAGTCACTACCATCGAGAACCTTGATCTTTCGCATTCCTTCAGAAGTTATTCGTGATCGTCGATTCTTTCCGGAGCTCGTCGAAACAATTAGAGAAAAAAACGACAAAGGTTTTATTTTCATCACCAG
>NC_051416.1:37664097-37664301 GCF_015228065.2 Penaeus monodon
CGCAGAGGAAGCAACCTACCACGCCGGTGTCCACCGGGAAACCCAAAGGGAAGGACCAAACAGCTCTCCAGACTTGATAACATTTATCATGATTGACATCTCGATATTGCATTAGTCAGGATTTTATGTGTAATTGGGGCCCGAGTCTCTTGTACTTCACTTTCTAATTCAATTCTAATTTTTTTCTGCCAGTAATTGAAATGA
>NC_051416.1:37664795-37665720 GCF_015228065.2 Penaeus monodon
CTTTGTCCCCAACCAACCACAAATCACAAGATGCTGGTAAAGATTTGCCCATATATCTTCCTTCGATAAAATTCGGGTTTGGCGAGAGTAATGCCCGGGACAAAGGGATGGGCTCAGACAAGTACTTATGGGCTTCTCCAAGTCGTTGCTCACGATTTGCAGCTAATGGCAATACATCGAGCTTCTGAGTGTTTATGTGTAATGGTTTACAGCTGCTGTTATTAATTGGATTTCTTCGATAGGATTATAACTTCTAGAAGCATGACCATTTATAAGAGGAGAAAGAGATGATCGGGAGTGGCAGCAAATGACAAGACACGAGCTTCTGAGGTTTAGGTATAACGGTTTACAGCTGCTGAAATTTAAGAGGTTTTCATCGATAGGGACTAAACTTCTAGAAGCATGGCTATTTATAAGAGGAAGAAAGAGTTTTTTTTCAATAAGGGATGGTAATATTCAACGCTCTTACAAATGTAGCGCTGGACGTTATCTTTGGGCCACATCCCGATTTGCAAGAAAATTTTTTGATCTGAAAGCTTTGTTTGTTTTTTCCTTCAAGTTTAATACCATGTTCGGGGTGGAGTCATAAATTAATGTAATGTAAGTCGCATAAGAAATCTGCTTGTTATCGAAAAATAATCAGGGTATAATAATAAAAGCATTTAAAATTCTAATACTTGTAAATGACAGAAGACAGAAAAGGAAAAGAAAGGAGGCAAAGCTGTGTTAGATGAGGGGAAAGACAGTGGTCTTGTCGTAGGACATCGACGAGACAAGCAAATTGGAAAAAAATATTAAATTGATTTAAGGTGAAGGAGAAAGCACCAAAGAGAAGAATTTAGTCTGTGAAAGGGATTTCCGGTAGGAAAATGCATAGGAATGTTATGTGAGACCATTTTTATTCTATTTTCAAAATACGAAACGA
>NC_051416.1:37665857-37666698 GCF_015228065.2 Penaeus monodon
AATCACCTCAGCTTGTCTTATCAAACGTAAAGGTCACCCCTCCGTTATAATAACAGCTAAAGGAATGTGGCTACGCTGTCTACATTTTTTTGGGTAGAAAATAGACCATAAAAATAATGACTGACAGAGTTAGTTTTGCCTAGCTTATGTTTGTTTATTCGATTTGAAACGTTATATCCAACTATTCCATACATTATTGCGGTTTAGGTTTTCCCTTTTGCAGAAAAGATGGATTTTTCAAACATGGAGACATTTCGTGAGCTCTGCGACTTTGCAGTGACCACCAAGCATCCATGTTAAGGGGGAAACCCAAAGAGGTGTTGAATAGAAACACAGTTCAAAATAGAATTAACTTGTTTAACTAACTGACGTGTTACGAGAAAAAAAAGGTGACTAGGAAGGCAACAAGAACGAGTTATTTCAATTGTATCTAAAGGGTTCTTTGTGAAACATTCCAGAAAGCACATTGTTGAGAGGGATTCATTATCCTCTTGACTTACCGCGCCTCACAGAGTCATAGACTTGGACTGCAAGAAGAGATTGTAGCTCCATCTATTGTACTCCATCAATTTTACCTTTTGTGATGAAACATAAAACCTCCCATTCCTAGAAAAGCACTGTGTGCTGGCTCAGCATTTCATCTTTGAAAAAGATAAACCCTTGCATAAAATTTGTTATTTCAAAAGAGGTAGAAAAACATTGTCTTCAAGATACCCTGTTATCGTGCCTGAAAACATTACCAAAATTATAAATATTAAAAAAAACGGGAAAATAAAAGAAGTAACGATGAATACAATCAAACATGAAGCAAACTAATGTAGACGCAGCTGCGAATGTTAAA
>NC_051416.1:37666966-37667400 GCF_015228065.2 Penaeus monodon
GAGTTTTTAGGTAGTGTGATTTCAGTCAAAAAATTACAAAAACCACCGCGGTATTTAATTCTTGTTAAGGTTTCACGAGAAACCAAGACCGTAGCTTTTCGGAACTTCGCAAGACACAGGAAAATGCGTGGAATTTCGCTCTAACGAATTTTCATTGCCATAATCAGAGACATAGTACCTTCGCTTGTGGTTAATCTTTTTACGACTTGCGTGAATTTTAATTCATTCTGTTTTATTTATTTATTTACCAATGTAGCATGTGTGCATTGCTAAATTCGTGTGCATCATCTTGATTTAAGGTCTTGGCCTACCGGACAGCAAAAAAATATAAAGATACAATCCGTTGCTGTTGAAAAAAAACTATTTGGACAGGGGGCAAAAGAGTTTGTAAAAAAGTAAAACGACAAGTGGGCTTATCTGAAGAAATGTTTGTA
>NC_051416.1:37669600-37669794 GCF_015228065.2 Penaeus monodon
GTCATTATATGAAGGGGAGTGTTAAAACTGCCCGTAAAAAGTGTTGATATGATTATTATAGAAAATCTATATATGATAAATGATAGCGAATTTAGTATTGGACTAAATATTTCAAATTCAAATCCTAATCTTGTACCAGTTTTACTAAAGAATCCTATAGGATAAAACAACTCCTGAGGCTCAACCCAGTATCC
>NC_051416.1:37670013-37670133 GCF_015228065.2 Penaeus monodon
CCTTTAGTATTTTGGATTTTTACAAATCCTCCTTAACCCGGGTGACCCAGGTTTATCTGGTATGAGGTGTTATCTTATCCTAATCAACCATTTAATTATTCCATCTCTTAAAATATCCTT
>NC_051416.1:37671286-37671474 GCF_015228065.2 Penaeus monodon
TCAAACATTTCTTCAGATAAGCCCACTTGTCGATTTACTTTTTTACAAACTCTTTTGCCCCCTGTCCAAATAGTTCTTTTTCAACAGCAACGGATTGTATCATTATACTTTTTTGCTGTCCGGTAGGCCACAGTACCTTAAATCAAGATGATGCACACGAATTTAGCAATGCACACATGCTACATTGG
>NC_051416.1:37671507-37671723 GCF_015228065.2 Penaeus monodon
TTCACGCAAGTCGTAAAAAGATTAACCACAAGCGAAGGTACTATGTCTCTGATTATGGCAATGAAAATTCGTTAGAGCGAAATTCCACGCACTTTCCTGTGTCTTGCGAAGTTCCGAAAAGCTACGGTCTTGGTTTCTCGTGAAACCTTAACAAGAATTAAATACCGCTGGTGGTTTTTGCTAATTTATTGACTGAAATCACACTACCTGAAACTC
>NC_051416.1:37671995-37672836 GCF_015228065.2 Penaeus monodon
TTTAACATTCGCAGCTGCGTCTACATCTAGTTTGCTTCATGTTTGATTTGTATTCATCGTTACTTCTTTTATTTTCCCGTTTTTTTTTAATATTTTATAATTTTGGTAATGTTTTCAGGCACGATAACAGGATATCTTGAAGACAATGTTTTCTACCTCTTTTGAAATAACATTATATGCAAGGGTTTATCTTTTTCAAAAGATGAAATGCTGAGCCAGCACACAGTGCTTTTCTAGGAATGGGAGGTTTTATGTTTCATCACAAAAGGTAAAATTGATGGAGCTACAATAGATGGAGCTACAATCTCTTCTTGCAGTCCAAGTCTATGACTCTGTGAGGCGCGGTAAGTCAAGAGGATAATGAATCCCTCTCAACAATGTGCTTTCTGGAATGTTTCACAAAGAACCCTTTAGATACAATTGAAAATAACTCGTTCTTGTTGCCTTCCTAGTCACCTTTGTTTCTCGTAACACGTCAGTTAGTTAAACAAGTTAATTCTATTTTGAACTGTGTTTCTATTCAACACCTCTTTGTTCCACCTTAACATGGATGCTTGGTGGTCACTGCAAAGTCGCAGAGCTCACGAAAATGTCTCCATGTTAGAAAAATCCATCTTTTTCTGCAAAAGGAAAGCCTAAACCGCAATAATGTATGGAATAGTTGGATATAACGTTTCAAATCGAATAACAAGACATAAGCTAGGCAATACTAATCTCTGTCAGTCATTATTTTTATGGTCTATTTTCTACAACAAAATGTAGACAGCGTAGCCACATTCCTTTAGCTGTTATTATAACGGAGGTGTGACCTTTACGTTTGATAAGACAAGCTGAGGTGATT
>NC_051416.1:37673020-37673200 GCF_015228065.2 Penaeus monodon
TCGTTTCGTATTTTGAAAATAGAATAAAAATGGTCTCACATAACATTCCTATGCATTTTCCTACCGGAAATCCCTTTCACAGACTAAATTCTTCTCTTTGGTGCTTTCTCCTTCACCTTAAATCAATTTTAATATTTTTTTCCAATTTGCTTGTCTCGTCGATGTCCTACGACAAGACCA
>NC_051416.1:37673259-37673951 GCF_015228065.2 Penaeus monodon
ATTTACAAGTATATAGATATCTAAATGCTTTTATTATTATACCCTGATTATTTTTCGATAACAAGCAGATTTCTTATGCGACTTACATTACATTAATTTATGACTCCCACCCCGAACATGTATTATCTTGAAGGAAAAAACAAACAAAAGCTTTCAGATCAATAAAATTTTCTTGCAAATCGGCATGTGGCCCAAAGATAACGTCCAGCGCTACATTTGTAAGAGCGTTGAATATTACCATCATTATTGAAAAAAAACTCTTTCTTCCTCTTATAAATAGCCATGCTTCTAGAAGTTATAGTCCCTATCGATGAAATCCTCTTAATTACAGCAGCTGTAAACCGTTATACCTAAACACTCAGAAGCTCGATGTCTTGTCATTTGCTGCCACTCCCGATCATCTCTTTCTCCCTCTTATAAATGGTCATGCTTCTAGAAGTTATAATCCCTATCGAAGAAATCCAATTAATAACAGCAGCTGTAAACCATTACACATAAACACTCAGAAGCTCGATGTATTGCCATTAGCTGCAAATCGTGAGCAACGACTTGGAGGAAGCCTATAAGTACTTGTCTGAGCTCCATCCTTAGTCTGGGCATTACTCATCGCCACCAGAAGTTTTATCGATAGGAAGATATATGGGCAAATCTTTTACCAGCATCTTGTGATTTGTGGTTGGTTGGTGACAAAG
>NC_051416.1:37674341-37674478 GCF_015228065.2 Penaeus monodon
CTCGGCCCCCTTACCATAAAATCCTGACTAATGCAATATCGAGATGTCAATCATGATAAATGTTATCAAGTCTGAGTAGAGCTGTTTGGTCCTTCCCTTGGTTCTGGTGACCGGCGGGTAGGTTGTCTCCTCTGCGT
>NC_051416.1:37674503-37675437 GCF_015228065.2 Penaeus monodon
GTGATGAAATAAAACTTGTCGTTTTATCTCTAATGTTCGACGAGCTCCGGAAGTCGACGATCACGAATAACTTTCTGAAGGAATGCGAAAGATCAAGGTTCTCGATGGTAGGACTGATGGTATTTAGATTTTTAGTCATTTATTTAGTTTTCTTATGTTGATATCTTTATCTAGAACGTGTAGTTCTTATTGTATAAATAAGTTTAATTATTCTTTTCTGCTTTTGTGAGCTTCACATACCCTTAAAAGATAACTATTAACCTTTTATTGCCTCGCCAACGGCTGCTCAGGGATGTTTCTCAGACTGGAAACACCAAATATTCGTATCCTTAATTTCGTCAGATTAAATTTCGTCTTTAGTCTTTTTGAGTGTCTCTCTCTCCTTACTGGAAGACGCTTCCTTGTAATAAAAAGCATTAAAATTCTCGTTTTCTCCCGTCTTCCTCATTTTCTCCGGCTTTCTCATTTTCTCCGGCTTCCTCATTTTCTGCCGTCTTATTCTTCTGTTCTCCCGTATTCCTCACTTTCTGCCGTCTTCCTCGTTTTATCTGTGCTTTGTTTCCTCCCGTCTTCCTCATTTTCTTCAGCCTTCCTCGTTTTTTCCCGCCTTCCTCATTTTTTCGGTCATTCTCGTGTTTCTGGCTTGCTTCTCCGACTTCCTTCTCGAAAGAACAGGGGGGGAGGAGCTCAGAACTTTGAGAAATCTTCTACTTGCGGTGAAATTTATTCTAAAGTCTCTGGAAAAGACAGATTAATTAACTAATTTTACATTAGGGAACTTTGGACATAGGCTTGACGTTTATGCTTCTTGGTGCGAGGTCCAAAGTATAGTTCTTCTGACCAGCAGGTGTGGCGAAATCAGCGCTGTCAGTACTGGATTTGCGTGCAAGATAAGTGAATATCAAAATGAAACTGTTCTTGATTTAGAATACCT
>NC_051416.1:37675678-37676001 GCF_015228065.2 Penaeus monodon
TATTAGCTTGCTACTCGAAGATAAAGGGAACAACACAACACTTAATCCTTCGTCGTGTTTGTACCGCCGATGTGTCTCTGTGCATTTCAGTCAGCCTCACACGATCTTCTCGTGCAGGGAAACCCGAGGACCTCGCTAATGACGTGTCGAGATGGGAGGTACGAGATACAGGATAGCACTTTTGGGAACAGAGGAAAACATCGGTACAGGTTTCGAATTCTTTGCTACGTCCGAATGTGGAGTCACGAAGAGCAATGATGAGACATTTTGGGGCAATTGTGAATTTCGCCGAGCTTTTGGTACGCTATGAGCACGTGCGCACG
>NC_051416.1:37676111-37676869 GCF_015228065.2 Penaeus monodon
TTTTTAAGCATTACATTTAATAGCATACTGCAAAAATCTGAAAAATACCGTGTCTGTGTGTGTTTATTTATCTGTGTACGTGAACACGCATACCTTATATATCGATGATGTCAGCTGTAACACCGACCCTAAAATCTGCATTGTTCCGTATATTTCTTTATGGAAACTCAAAGGGCGGGAAGTTCGAACGTCAATCTGCCTTTTGTTGCTCTCTGCTGATTCGGGAGTCAAGTGAAAAAAAAAAAAAAAATTGTCCCCAAAGGAGTAACTGGGAAAGCTGCTCTATATTCACAGATATTCAGTGGATTTATGATATTGAAAGAGGCATATTTCTAGAATTTATGTTTTTCGTCGGTAAAAAGTACACAAGAGTTTGATTTTTTCCGAAAGAACTGATTCGATTACATACGTGATATCTACTTCTTAGCATGTAGACAAAAATGCTTTTGAGTTTGCATATAAAGTTACACATAAATATATATGGTATGTCTAGGAAAAAGAAGCAATAACGAAGAGGGATAAAATATTAATAAAATTCTGGATATTCCAAATAAATTCCGAAAGTTATGTTAGGAGGAGACAAATACTCATAAGACTACGAATGGAGAAAAATAAAAGTAAAGGGTATTCGAAGGAGGAAGAAATGCATGAAAATTATAGTTATCTATATATATTTTTTTGGGGGGGCGGGAATGAATATTAGAATTGTTCGATGCATGTCGATAACACGTTGGGAATGTTGGTCTAAAAAGCAAATC
>NC_051416.1:37677927-37678699 GCF_015228065.2 Penaeus monodon
CCTTACTAATCTCAATACCAGGAAATATCAGGCAGGCCGCTTTTGTTACTGAAATGAGGCTTTTGCGCCAGGTCGTTTACTGTTGACTAGACTGGCAAATGAGCTTTTATTTATTCTCAATTTACCTATTTGCATTTTTGGGATTAACTTTTAACTGCTTATCTCACTGATGCATATCTCAATGAATTACTTAGCAGATGTAACCATTACTTCATTACAGCATTCCCCATGCATGACAGGAATAGCTCACGTCTGCTGCAAAATCCGTAAATATCTCATGCAATTTCCTATTTTTGCTAATTTATTCAATGCACAAATTGCGTTCCCATCTTTTCATTCTCAAAGGACGATTTTTTATCCCCTTGGTAATATCATTTGTTTTCTCTAACAAGCCACTCTATTTTCAAATGAAGTTATATGAAGTGTTTTATGAATTCTCCATTCAATGTCAGTGCTTTTTCACACGTATAAGTAGAAATATAAGAAGTGATACCAAGAACGACGTTAATGATTATGATAATAGATGATAATTATGTTTCTTTAGAGAAAGGTAAACTATAGATGATATTTATTATGATAATGAGCGTGTGTGTGCGCGTATTTACACGTACTTGTGAGCGCTCGATTAGCAGTTTAGACATGCATGAAAGTAAATATTGACACCAAGTTTCTGGTTCACTTCACCTCCTAGCAACGGGACGTTCCTCCCAGACAGTGTTTGCTACTGCAAAGTGAAAGTATCGGCTCAGCGGAAATCCTAATCTTGCTTGCA
>NC_051416.1:37680205-37680865 GCF_015228065.2 Penaeus monodon
AAATCTGCAATGCTCACCAAAAACCTCACTCTCTTTCTGCATTTACCCATCTACAAATCTTAGCTAATAACAGACTATCGCTTCTCTCACACTGATATTTCTGTATCTGCCTCCTTTCGCTTTAATTATTGTTCCTCATCTTACGTCCTTTCCCCCTCCCCTACTGTAAATTTAGTTTGTAAGACAAGCTTACATATACTGCAGAAGCTGAATAGATAAAGGGGGAAACAATGCAGATGGTCACACAAAGGCAAGCATAAATGACATTATGTGGTATGTTGCTCAGTTCCCTATGTGAAATAGGATGTTTTATTTTCTCCACAATCCGCAATCGTCTTACTCTCCCTCTCCTGTCTCTACCAGCTAGCTCTTCCCTAGCTCGCCTTTTCTGTAAATGTTGGGCCGTTTGTATACTTCGTTTTAATTCATTTATAAGAAATCCACATTTCTGATTACACGGTCCTGTTTATTATCGAAAGGCGTCAATACTTCTAATCTTACTAAAAACGGCAAGTGCACTTCGTGGTTGTGCAGCAAATACTTTGTTCCAGGGAATCTGTAAAACACGTTTTAGAGCCCATCTGCAATCGGAGGATGCGTGGTCTGTGACATGAAAATCATGGTTAGAATTCAGCTTTAGGAAGAAACGGAACACTATTT
>NC_051416.1:37681179-37681888 GCF_015228065.2 Penaeus monodon
TGGAAATTTGTAGGAAATGAATACTGAGGTTTCCCCTCACAGAAATTCCAGTCCAATTTCGCCCCATGTTTGCTGTCCTGGCCTGACACGCTAAACAATTTCCTGGGTCCTGCCGCCAGTGCTGTTCGCATCGTCGTATCCAGTTATTTTTGCCATCACTGGTAGTAGCTTTCTGTTCCCGTTTCTTTTTCTCTCATATCCTAGTTTTCTCCAATGTTGTGTAAATAGTAAATAACGAAAAAAGACTTAATAATACTCCTTAGGATATGAACAAACCGAGTCGAACTTCTTGTCTTGCATAAACTTGGGATACATTTTCAAAAAGAGAAATTGATAAGCACGAAACTCACCTCCTCCTCTACAGGTTTAGTGTTGAACTCTCGAGAAAAATACTAACCATAGAGGAAAATACTGTGCATGTTCAGATTTTCCTGAACGCAGGTTCCTCGCTTTCGACAAGGATGCAACGGCACCCTTGCAGACGCCCGCGACAGTCGCTACACAAGCAGGAAATCACGTGATTCAGTAGGAAGGGACGGTGAGGATATGAAAAGGATCTGTATTTATGAACATTAGAGATAATATAACAAAAATCCTGTCTACCCCCATATCATTTTGGAAGTGAAGTCTCTTATGTATGGCAGGAATGACAAATTCATAGTGTATGATCATTGCACATACTGTATGTCTCAATATCAAAGATTTCCAC
>NC_051416.1:37681919-37682082 GCF_015228065.2 Penaeus monodon
TTGACCCATCCACAGGATTGAAAGATTGCTGTTACGGACACCTTTCGACGAAATGCATGTCATCTTTTCCATCATCGGGGCTGCTACTAAAGAGGGTCTCGGGAAAGCGGCATTCATTCATAGAGACGGTTCACATTCTAAATGTCTAACTAATCAGCGAGCA
>NC_051416.1:37682658-37682748 GCF_015228065.2 Penaeus monodon
GGGAGGTTGTGTGACAAGGGCCGTATGTAAGATATAATCAGATTTATTGCAAGAAAATAGTAACAAAAAATTATATATTTAATTTTCAAG
>NC_051416.1:37684578-37684794 GCF_015228065.2 Penaeus monodon
AATGTGTATCAGTATAAATAACTTGAACAATATGAAAAAAAAAAAAAAAATATGTCGATAACGAAAAGGAAATTGATCATTCGTTATCAAAATTCCAAATTATTTGAAAAAACAATAATGAAAAAAAGAAATAAACTTGAAATATGAAAAAAATAGTAGAAAATGGTTGAATGAGGCATTTCCCACACAGGTCAAAGGAGGGGAGAAAATGTCATC
>NC_051416.1:37684824-37685049 GCF_015228065.2 Penaeus monodon
GGGGACTAAATGTTAAGTGAACAATAATTAAAATAAACGAGTAAAACATTTATACACATAAAACTTACTTATTTTTTATGAATATGGAAAACTAATAAAGCAAAACACGTCGTTTGCATAAATATATATACGACAAGTAAAAGAAAAAGAGATCTCAAATGTTCGAAAATATAACACCAAGACAAGATAACGAATCGGATAATTGACTTCGGGATTCACACGGTC
>NC_051416.1:37694750-37694901 GCF_015228065.2 Penaeus monodon
CCAGATAGTTTCAGCTTTTATGATAAAACTGAGTAGAACTGTTGTGGATATCCATTAGGAGAAGAAGCAGCTTGCCTTGAAACTTCCTTTTTTTTTACATAGATATAAATCACAGTAGAAAAATCAATATTCATTTCTAAAACAGAATTGA
>NC_051416.1:37694930-37696394 GCF_015228065.2 Penaeus monodon
TATGGTGATAAAATCAAACACTATAGAAGTGATCATATTTTATTTATATTTCTCTGAAGATACAAAGTTACCTTCCGGTCTTTTCAGCTATGAGATCGCTGCGACATCATGATCATCCCAGCAGATCGAATCTCTGACGAGGCAAAGACGCTAAGAATACGACTGAATGAGCTCGACTTAGCTCTTTTTCCTCCCGGTCTTCGCATAGAGAATACCCGTGCGTTGAGAAGCGAGCGGTTGGCTGAGAGGGACCTCCGCTGTTCCAAGTTATGGTGAAAGCGCAGAGAGGGGAGGGAGATGATGTGACCAATATTAAAAAAGAAAACGAGGAAAGGAAGGGACAGAGTAACAGTGGGGGAAGAAGATGGGAATTTATATAATCTGTTTTGATCTCTGCCGCGTGACCTTCATTTGTGAAAAAAGTATTTTCTTCGGACTTCTGGCTCTCCCGGAAAACGCTGCTTCAGTATGAAATTAACGTTTCAGTGCAATTCATACTTTCATTTTAAAAAATCATTCCCATCTGAAGAAGTTTGAGAGTAATTTCACTAGGAGACTTTTGCAATTGATTCTTTTCTTTCATTAATTGTAGAAAGAGAGACAAACAGACTGGGAAATGATAATAACATAGTCAGTGATGAAAATATGATCCTGCGACCCGAGTGGCAAACTGAACTGTAGCCGCAAATGGCAAATTACTTTTATTTTTGGGGGGATAATGATAATAATAATTGTTTTTCCTTGTATCATTTTCTACCATCAGCACAATTATAACAAACATTTAATGGATATTTCGTTTTCTCTCGTCATCCTTAATTGCTGTAGGCTGAATCTAAATGTTGTCGGTCGGACTGGAATTACAACCAACTGATTTTGCCTTGGTACTGAAGCTTTCGGAGGCTGACGCAGAGAATAACACCAGCGCTCTTATCAAAAGAAAACTCCCTCATCTTTTTTTATCGTCTTAGGTTGTAGGTGTCAGCCATTTCTGTAGGTGAGAGCTACTTCTTCTAGAGTTTCTTTCCAGATGTAAAACAGGACAAGGCGACTCAATCGAAAAGCTCGAAAGAGAAGACAGCGGCTCATGTCATTAGAGAGGTTATCTGGTGACATTCGGTGGAATTTAAAACACAGAGAGCATATATAGTGAGAGATAGATTCTTATGTCTGCAATGCTCACCTCAATATTATCTGGAAAATATGTACTGATATGGAATGTAACCTAAAGTATTAAACTATGCAACATAAAGATGGACTATGCTACTTTTTAGTTTTGTCGTAACATGATATCCCGTTTATTTCGTAAATGTATGACAATCCCAGACCAACAGTTATAGACTTTTTATCTCACCCATAAAACTCATCATTGATGGATTCTGGACAAATCAAACCTACAGAAAAAAAATGTTATGTTACAAGGACATTAACCTTACAGGGGATGGACATTTTTAATATAAATTGGAA
>NC_051416.1:37696548-37697146 GCF_015228065.2 Penaeus monodon
AAAGAGAGAGACATATAGATAGGGAGAAAGAGTAAGTGACTGAGAAAGAGACAGATGAATAGATTTCTTTTAATTCTCTGTTAATTTTTTTTTCTCTATTGTAGGACTGAATATCTTTCAACTTACGTTATAAACCTTGTAAAACTGACCACATTTAACAGTTATCTCTTGTCCTCCAGCGCACATATTCATGCTCTGTCACGGGACTCAAGATTACGTCACCATACATTTCCCTCCACTATCCGAACGCTGTTTTGCTCATCTCATAGCCGAATATTTAAAACGTGCCAGCCCTTCACACATGTTCCTGCAGCCATGACCATAAAATAAGTCCTAGCACCAAAATAAGTAGTTTACTTGATTATGATTTTTTAAATTGCCTACCTACTTCTTTAATTATCTATAAATCCCCAACCTGCATATTCTTCCTCAAAAGATGATCTTTTGAAGCATGACAAGTTGTTTGGCCAAATACCACAGATCTCATGCCTCTGAGACCTAGCAAAATATCAACGCATACCACTTAAAACCTTGTACACGGGTGAAATCGAAGCCTCTTTTTGTGTGATACGTATACATCATACTAAAAGAAGTGAAC
>NC_051416.1:37697304-37697714 GCF_015228065.2 Penaeus monodon
ATTCTGATCTGAGTCCTGGAAGCTTAAAGAATTTCACAATGCCAGCGGTACTTCCTAATTGAAAAGACACCAAAAGAAGATGATTAGTTTCCCTCTTCGAGAAGGCAGTCCTACTCCTCTTTCCTCTAAAGCCGGACCACCTCGAATCTAAACTCGGAAACTTTTGTGCAAACTGCTTCCTCTACGGTTTGCCAATTTCCCTGCTCTCACCCTTGATGTTTACATTTTGTTATGGCTTTTACTACGCAAACACTGGGGGTTCAGGCGAGTTTCTGCTTCAACTCTTGTCAGTACATTGTCCATATGTGTGCATTGAGGGCTATGTATTATAGGTAAGAGAAGGAAGGAGAGGGAGAGAAAAGGGTATTACAGGTAAGAGAGGTGAAGAGGTAAGAGAGTTTTCCCTACGC
>NC_051416.1:37697756-37697903 GCF_015228065.2 Penaeus monodon
GTATAGAATCTCACACATACTACTATCAGTGCATTTTGAACGTATACGGGACGTATGGGACTTTTTAAATGTGACTGTTGTGCATATGTATGTATTTACATGTACATATGCTAACACACACAGAGAAAAAGAGAGAAAGAGAGATAG
>NC_051416.1:37698099-37698443 GCF_015228065.2 Penaeus monodon
TCAAAGACACAATATTTATCCTGTAAGAATTTCGTAATACATTCCCTTAAAGGAAAGATTAGTCCCAGCGCTGATAAATTTATATGGACGAATTAATTTTCACCCAAAAAAATTAATTCCGCTTTTCCCTCCGCATTTTGTTCGGAACACTGAGCTCTTAATTGCTTTCCTCAGACTAGGATGCAACGAAACTTGTAGACGTGCAAGCGCCGCCAAGCAAACAGGAAACATGGCCGCCGAAGATATGAAGGAACTATTTAGGTTTTAAAGACTTTATTTTCTTCTCTACCTATACCACCGTTGGATTTAGAATCTGGCGCCGAGCGGCTGCTCAAGATGGCAAA
>NC_051416.1:37698490-37698690 GCF_015228065.2 Penaeus monodon
GAGCAATCTTGCCTACCTACTTGCCGCCAAACAGGCAGGTAACAAGGATGGCGATGATATAAAAGGAACCTTTTATATTTTAAAAGCTTTTATTTTACCAGCATGGAGTATAGCGTACCACTGTAAACATCTTCAAGATGGTAAAATAAGTAGTTTACTTGATTATGATTTTTTAAATTGCCTACCTACTTCTTTAATTG
>NC_051416.1:37698771-37699310 GCF_015228065.2 Penaeus monodon
GAACATTGTAAAAAGCAACGAAAAGTTCTGAAAAGCATGACATCAGATAAAAGTGGCCAATTATTCGCTGCTTCCAAAAACTATAGGTATCTCACATGATCATCTGCGGTTTGTAAGTTCCTTCACTTACCAAAAAGGGTTATTAGCGTGGAAGCTCACCACCGGACCCGAGATGAATGACTTGTCACGTATAATTAGTGGAAGATGCTGATAGGTAGCTTAATTTTACTGTGAATAAGATTTTTCTTTCATTCTTTCCAGTATAGTATGGGAATTTTGCACTGAAATCGGAAAAGAGGGGAGCCGGTCAAGGACAGTTCCTTTTGCATTAAACACGAGACATCCAGCCTCTATTCCTTCCTGATGGGGTATGTCACAGGCTTCGCCTCTGGCCAGTTAATTAAACTCCCTTTGAATTGCGGCGACTGACCTTGAAGCTGTCGGCGACATGCTTTGAAGTTCCAGCAGTGCCAGGATAGTCAGTGAATATTAGAATTTCTGTGTTGTAGAATTTTGTATTAGAGGTTATTGGTTAACTA
>NC_051416.1:37700438-37700526 GCF_015228065.2 Penaeus monodon
GCCCCATTAACAATTCAATAGTGATAGTTAACAATACAAAAGCGATAGTTAACAATAGTTAACATATAGTTAACAATAGTTAAGGTAT
>NC_051416.1:37701017-37701158 GCF_015228065.2 Penaeus monodon
GTGGATGAATGTTTTATTTTATACTAATTATACATTTTGTTAATGTAATCAGTGGTGAGGACACACCGTAACGAAATAAACATGAAAGGAAATCACCCGTGAAAGACTGTGCGCGTAATAATGTCGCTTTACCGAGGAACA
>NC_051416.1:37701236-37701554 GCF_015228065.2 Penaeus monodon
GTCTTGCTACTCTGACAGCCAAACAGAGAGAACTATGAGTCTGCCCTCGTGCTTGACTGAAAATACGAAGTATTGGCTAAATACCCTTCTCCCACAAACCCTCGGTAAGCGCATTATTCGTAATACTTTAACGTGAATAAGTTCAGTTGACTTAAAGTGAACGAAAGTGGTGAATAATAGATAAGTCGATTGCAAAAATTATGTGCAATCATTTCTTGATTTTAGGGACCATATTCATCACAGAACACCGGCAGAGAGGCCCGGGGTGTGTGGACGGGAGCAGAACACAGGCGTAGGAGAGTGTGATACGTACAAAGT
>NC_051416.1:37701635-37702470 GCF_015228065.2 Penaeus monodon
TACGAGCGCGAACTATGTGCCGAAAATGCGCAGCGTTGCGTAGTGATTGCCGGACGTAATTGTGTGCGTGTTTTCACTGCCTCGTGACAGTAGTGTGTGTTTTTGTGTTCACTGCCTCGTGACAGTAGTGGGGTTTTTGTGTTCACTGCCTCGTGACAGTAGTGTGTGTTTTTTTGTGTTCACTGCCTCGTGACAGTAGTGTGTGTTTTTTTGTGTTCACTGCCTCGTGACAGTAGTGTGTGTTTTTTTGTGTTCACTGCCTCGTGACAGTAGTGTGTGTTTTTTTGTGTTCACTGCCTCGTGACAGTAGTGTGTGTTTTTTTGTGTTGACTGCCTCGTGACAGTAGTGTGTGTTTTTTTGTGTTCACTGCCTCGTGACAGTAGTGTGTTTTTTTGTGTTGACTGCCTCGTGACAGTAGTGTGTGTTTTTTTGTGTTCACTGCCTCGTGACAGTAGTGTGTGTTTTTTTGTGTTCACTGCCTCGTGACAGTAGTGTGTGTTTTTTTGTGTTCACTGCCTCGTGACAGTAGTGTGTGTTTTTTTGTGTTCACTGCCTCGTGACAGTAGTGTGTGTTTTTTTTGTGTTCACTGCCTCGTGACAGTAGTGTGTGTTTTTTTGTGTTCACTGCCTCGTGACAGATTTTGGAGTCCGCACATCACGTGCGTGGATGTAATATTCAAATAATATAAACCGAAAATTCGACTTGAACCCTACTTATGACAATCAGCCGAACAAGAACAGATAGGTGAACATCACGTGGGAATCGTAGATAGATATAAATCATTGAACAATCCAGTAAATAATGTATATAAATATATGAACATAATCCCAATC
>NC_051416.1:37702797-37702954 GCF_015228065.2 Penaeus monodon
TAATGAGTACACTGTTAGAAAAGTGGGATTCTACATAGAAAAGTATTTGGAAATTCTACCTTTATTTTAGCACATAAACTTTTTTCATCACTTGCAAAACAAGGACATAAACTTTAGGAATAACTTGAATAAATAATATTCCCTATGCTACAAATGC
>NC_051416.1:37702984-37704092 GCF_015228065.2 Penaeus monodon
TCTATTTCTCATATCTGTAATAAAACAAAATCTAATGCAGAAAATAAAAGTATCAGAACATTAAAATTTGTCCCTTGTTCTATATTAGTAATATAGTTTCATTGCTAAAAAATCGCATAAAAGTTCGGCCGATTTTATTGAACATAAATTTGTTCTTCATTGTGCAACTTTTAATTCTTTTTCTTTTGGGACTTATATATAAATAATCATAGAATTACTTCATAAAATACAGATGGATTTTTTTTGTGCCATGATAAATTTTCCTTCCATTTTTGCTTGAAATAAGAAATACACACAAGTTAGCTGCTTAGGATGCATCATCATTGCATTTTATGAACATCGCACATTAGAACTTTTTGTCAGTAAGATGATATATGCTTAAACACTTTTCTAGCAGTACTGAAAAGTCTTTCAACGGGAGCAGAAGATGCTGGCACAGCCGAATATTTCGGAGCCATTTTAGATAGGCAGGCAGAGTATATCTGTGTTCTTTCCAAAATACCAACATTTCAGTGTCATCTGCCTTGCAAGGCTGGGTAAGATAACATTTGATCTAAGTACTGATTGACTGCACTTATTCACTTGTGGATGTTGACTCCTGTGCATAAATATGAATGAAACTTAATAGCCTCTTCCTCTTCGAAGGAAAAGATTCTGAACTTTCTTTCGGGAAAGGCTCCTTCGATTCTTGTATATCTTCTCCAGGATTTTGCTTAACTTCTTTAGGTTGTGCTACTTGTGCTACTTTTCTGAGATCCTTTTCTTCATATTTTCACCAATCAAGCTTAAATCGTGAACCTAGAATTGTTGCCAGGACATAAACTCTTGTCTCCTCATAGTGCATCAAACGTTTCTCTACAGATACATGGATTCCATATGATGTAGATGAAATTTGATGCTCCTAATGAGAGGTATGACCGGACTTGCAGAAACGGTGATTTGCTTCTGTGCATAATATGTAACCTTCTCAAAGACTCAAAGATTTTAAGCATGTCTTCAAATAACAAAACAAATAACGAAAACAGATATGCTATGCAAAAATACCTAATGGTCATTTCATGATAAAAGTCACAATCATAACAATAAGAGTATTCATTTTGTGGAGAGG